>NW_015506020.1:268296-343435 GCF_001515645.1 Sinocyclocheilus grahami
TATATACAAAACAAGACAAAATAACTTCCCAGTGGGTCAAGAAAAGTACACTTTCATATTCTCTGAAACCAAGTTTCTCCAATAGATTTATCCTGTTTTAAGGATATGTATATATTTGTATAGGATATCAAGAAAGAAATACAGCAATTGCAGTGTAGTTCATAAAGTATTATAATTAAACATTTCTGACCACATATTTGTCCTGACTACTTCCATATTTAGCCGTATTTAGGTGCAGAGCAAAACATCACAGAGCAACATTTGTAGTGTGAGGTTGGGCTCGGTGGGGGGAGGGCTGTCTAAATTTAATTGAAATCCTCCACTAAAAATGTCCTTTTCAAGACTAATTACTGTCAAAGCGGGAAACAGTCAGCAGAGACAGGCAGCGAGGCTCAGAGGTAGACAGAAATGCGTGAGAGGGTACAATGAGGGCGAGATTAATGTGAAGATAAAAACTTGTGCACTGTGCACACACAAGACCACCATCCCCGCGATCGCTGGCTCACAGCAGCACACGAGGCTGAGATCGGCACCGGTCCATATGGTGCAGATCCTGTAACATACGCACAGCTGTGCCCGTACATAACTGGCAGATATTAGACAGAGGTCTCTCCAGATTGAATGAGATGTAATCAGATTAAGTAGCAGCTGCCACAGATGGCCCTTGTTGCTGTGTTTTATGAGCCTTCCTGTACATGTGTACACACGGTCGGAGCCGCCAGACAAACGTCTGCGTAACGCTCTCTTAATGTTCTAGAGTGCCATTAACATACATTACAGGCTGCCAATGGAAGGGTGAAATGTGGTCAGTGGCGATGGATGAGCTCTCTGACAGTATTTATACGCTATCTCCTCTGCCAGCACTAACCTTGCACGTACTGGAAGTGTTAGTAGGCTCAGCTGATTTGCGTAAGGCTCTAACCGTTTCCCATAAAAGCTGAGGGAAAGACACATAAGGCATCGGGTTATGCTTTGATTATTCCGTGGCAAATGAGCCTGGCCCCTGTTCGAAACATGGCCATAAATCAGCCAAATGCACAGTGAGTGACACCCAATTCTGTGCATGACGCGTTCACAGTTAAAGCATCCGCAATGCTTCGTTTTCTGCCTGCCGTTAACATCTTGCGCATGGTCAAGCGTCCTGGACTTTCTAAGGATCCACCACTGACCATGGACTTGTATGGACACGGTCGACACATGCACACATTGCTTTCTATACTTCACTTGAACTGCAGAGGACTGCATGGAGATGCATCATTTTTACATTCTTTGGGTACAAACACAGGACCCTTCTCACCTCCTTGCACATCCATTTTTGTTCTTTCAACCTTCGTCTTCTGTTGTTTTTCTAGTAAGTTTCTTCGTTTTCTTCAAGTACTTCTTAAACACAATGTCACAACTCCACCAATAAGTGCAGTCAATTCCAGACGACGCATTCAGACTACTAAAAAAAGCTTGAAAATTATGGCAAATGGACAATTGAACTATACTTTCAACTTAAAGGCACCTACTCAAATTTTCCGTTGCGTGAGAAACTCAATAGTGTGTGCAAGAACATAGAGGAAACAGGACAAATGAATGGATGGATGAGCATTTGTTGACCAATGAGAAATGTTATGGGTCAGACGAAGCTCAAACGAGCCAGTTGAGAAACTTGACAGGTTTTTCGAAAATCCAGTTTGCTGTATTTTAAACTGAAAATGAACCTGTCCAACATTGGGATGTAGAAATAATCTTACCGGGGTTTTCAGCTCTCAAGGCCCACGTTTCTGCAAAGTTTAGCTCCAAACCTAATCAAACACACCTGAACAAGCTAAACAAGGTCTTCGGGAATACTAGAAAGTTACAGGCAGGTGATCAAAGTTGAAGCTAAACTCTGCAGGACAATAGACCTCGAGGGCCAGGGTTGAGAAAACCTGTCATAAACCTTATCAGCCTGGCTGACTATTAATCTGGTGACATAATGTTCATCTATTGATCCTATAATTATCGCTAAAAGGCATGTAAGTGGGCATTTGCCTCTTAGGGGTCACACATTCAGGACACATTTTGCTAATAGTTTGCTAATAGTTGCTATAGTTAATTCAGCAACCAGGTGGCAGAAGCTTCTGATTTGTCATAGTTTGTTTCTGGAAGGCTACTTTTTTCTTTGCACTGTGGCCAAGAGAAAGACTCAAACTATGACTATCATCATAGTCATCATAGACTAACTTTCTAAAAATGGGTCGACATGTAGCAATATGGTTCATACGCCCATGGTCAACTCTCCCTAACTCACACTTGAAGTCCCAACTCGCAACACTAATGCTAACTGCGCACAAGTTAATGTGTTTTGAACATGAACGTCTCTGTAAGTCAGTGGGTCACGTTCGTACGCAAGTACTGGGTGACGTCAGGACAGAGGGTTTCCCCTACAGCATGGAGACTGTCACACAGTATATAATGCAAGTAGGAGAGTTAACAGCTGTGTTAGCCTGCTAGGACAGATATTCCCTCGTCATCACTGGAGTGAAATACACTCCTGCATTATGCAAGAGATAAAAATGAGCGTGGAGACTCTCTCTGATCATCGATGGCAAATCGGGGAATCAGATGGCAGGGAGAAGCAGGCGGCGCTTTCATCCTCGATTGAAGTCACTTTGCGCAAGGGATCGCTCCCTTTGTAGCGACACTCTGTTGTTTGATAGCAGAGAAGCGCCAGCAGCGTGCAGGGAGGTTGGGGGTGCTTGTTCCAACAAACAGTGTGGCATATGGTTCCTTCCATTTTGGCGATGACAAGTGACAAGTTAACAGAGCAGTCGGCTGTGAGTATACACAAGAAGGAGGGGTGGGGAACCGTCGAGAGGAGGGTGCGCAACGCTAACTGCTCTCATTTGTTCGTGCCCCCGGGCGCTACAGTTCTCCTTTATGTAGATGAATTAGTAGCAGAGTCCTCTGTTCAGAAATGATGTATAAATACATTAAAAAAAACGGCAATAGCTTAGCGGTGCCACAGCTCAGAAAGCAATGTCAACAGTTGCCTCAGGGTAACTGCTCCCATTGTTTTATTAAATTACAATTGAAGGATGAAAAACACAGCTAAATTGAGCTTCTTCTTTCTGCTGTTAATTGACATCTTCCCACAGGACCTCTGTTGCCCCCTGAGACCCGTATCCCTGAGTAGGAGGTCTATAAACAGACTCAGGCTTAGTGAAGATCCCCAATCACTGTAATCACTCATCTTCTTTACTTTCTTCCATCAAAATCTGATGTCTGTAAACTGATTCTAATCCAAGACGTCTCTAGAAGTTGAGAAGGCTAGCATGATTGTTGAAACCAAAACTGCTTATCACTTTGAGTAAAATGCAAAATTGTAAATATTCCCTATGACGCTTTCTCAAATCCCAGACCAATTAAAACCATCCTGTTGAGGTATAGTTGCTCAAGGAAAACCACTTAAAGAGCTCATGAAATTGCTTGATAAACGTACTTTTTTTTCTTATGTTGGGGTAGGACATATTGAAGGTCTTGTACCTTTTTTAAACAGCCAGTACTTTAGGTTTCTATTACAGCTCCGCAAAACCTCACTTGACAGATGTGCCCATGTAAGAAAGTAATGAACAATTGCTTCAAAACCAATTGATTGTTGGTCATGGGAAGTCTTTTTTTTATTTTGTTTTTTACTTATCATCAGGGGCTGCATGCAAAAACAACATACAACGCTACCAGTATTGTCTGAGTCGGTTCAGTGTAGTTACTTAATGGCTGTTGTTCTTATAACAATATGCAGTTACGTGTTTTGTCAGCAGTATTCTATAAATATTGATGTATTAAATAAGTATTCTATAAATATATAGACCAATTATGTCACCTCTAAAATGAGCAATCACATGAGGAAGCAACCTTTTCCAAGAACTGTTTTAAATGTCTCAATTTATCATTGAAATTATTCAATCAGTAAAAGTACTGAAAGAATTGTTGATGAAAATACTGATGAAAAAGAACAGGAATAAGAACTGGAAATAAAATTGTTAAATTCACGTTCCCCATGTATACACTGACTAAAATCCACAATACTCCAAGTTGGTTTTCATATGGTCAAGGGCTCCTGGATCAGCACCATGGACAGGGACACGATATAGGGCTGCACGATAAATCGCATGCGATATTTAACGCACATCTTGTCAGTAAAGCCGGTTCTGTAATCAGAGGTAAATCTCCATCACCTGCATGCTTTCACATTGAGCAGCATTAACTACAGAAGCTTTACTGACGAGATTTATCGTGCAGCCCTAATACAATATGCTATTAAACCTTTTGACAGCATTTTTCACTAATAATTACAAAGTAGCTGGTAGAAATGCTAAGACACATGTTTCCTACATATGTCTAAATATGTTAAATAATCTTTCAATCACCAAAAATAGCACACTAGAAAGCTTTCAACAGCTAACAATCATCAACTTTCACAATACAGCTTACAACAATGCAATATAGTTCAGTTGTTAATTACTGACTATTATTATTGAGAGGTTTATTAAAATAAGACTGTGTTGTAACAGCACATTGGCTCAAGAGATATTCATTCTAACAGACACTCTCAACTAAAGCACAGCACAGTGTGGAGAAATTACTAGGGCAATGGTACTGGTGGGAAATTAGCATCATCTTACAGACTTCAGCCCTATTTGCACCATACTGAAACATCACAGATGAACATTGAGTTCAGATGCAATTCAAAGATAAAAGCTTCTCCCCACCTCACCCATAAATTAGGCCCGATTGTTTCTCCAGGGAAGAGGTTTTGAGAGCTCTGGCGGGAGTGTGTGTGTGTGTGTGTGTAGGGTTAGGAGGGGGTGGGGTGCTAAAGAGAAAAGGAGTGAGAGAGAGAAAGAGGGAGGGAGATGAAAAAAGCGACCATTGTAATTTCTGCACAGCGTGCTTTCCATACTGATTGCTGACACATTGTACCAGGCGATGTGGCTAATGGGGGGTCTATTTTTAGCACTTCAAAAATAAAACGATAAAGAGAGAGATAGAAATCTCATTCACAATCATGCCCGCAACACTGAAGTACTGAGGGAGGAAGCAAATGTTATGGGCAGCCAAGCAACTAATAGGGTTGAACCCCGGCACTCGCAATAATACGACCACTTATTAGATCCCAATTAGGCATTAAAAAGCCACACTCGCTGCTGTTTATTGATGCAAATCAGGCTGCAAAAGATATTTTAATGCCAAAAGAAGCCTGAATGATTACATAAACTAAGCTTGTTGTTTTTTTTAACTGCGTTGGAACATCTGACAACGCAATTGCAACTTAATTAAATGACTTGTATAAATGTACATATTTTCTACAGTCATTTTAAGATTAGGTTGTGGACACAGGATCTTAAAGCTTAAAGTCAACATGAAATAAAACTTGGCCATATTTAACGTATTAATACATCTTGATAGTCTAAAGGCCAAAGTATACTTCGGCCGTCCGTGACCGCACATCGTCCGCATTACAAAATATTCATCATCAGGAGAGCAGGCAATTTTTTGAGACACGTGGATGGTGCGCGTACTACAGCACATGCACAAGAAAAAGGCAGGAGAGACACAAGAGTCCAAACAATTGTACTGTGCATGTGTCGAACTCGGCAATCCGCGCTCATCCGCAGATGAGTATGCTTTGAAAGCTGTGCGCGAGACGGAATGGAACGCAGAAAGTGAAGTATACCCAGGCCTTAATTGGACATGAAAAAATTATGCAGCACAACTTTCCAACATCAATAATAATGACAAAATAAATGCAGCTTTGATGAGCATAAGACATTTCTTGGAAAACAAAACAAAAACAAACAAGTCTTTAACATTAACGTAAAAAAAACATTAGTGTACAGATGGATCTGAGGGGTGAACTTAAACTTCAACCTCAACTTTTCACTGAAATAGCTATTTCAAAATTTGGGGCCCCATTCTGATATGAAACACTTTTCACAATCTGACCTATTCCTGAAATCATATGGACTTTAAAGGTAAATCGTGTAATTTCTCTCCACTAGAGGCACCAAAACAAAAAGCAAAATAATGTCTGCTTCCAAAACACTCCTCCAACCCCTTCCAAACAGGTAGTCCAAAACTTACGCAATAGTTTGAGCTAAAAGTTGGCCTCATTAAATTAAACTGAATAATGCTTTAGAACCCCCTCTCTTGGGAAAGTCAAGCTACAAATGCCTCTAGAATGTGGAATCCAAAAATGGTATCCACACAAATTCAGTTATTAAATAGGGACAGTATAACACCTGACATCTTCGTCCATGAATATAATGATTCATTCCACATATAATTATTTACCCCAGAAAGTACCAGAGCCGTTTCAGCTAAGTCTTGTAAACCCAAGACTCAACCCTTCTGTTGTTGTTGAGGAACCCAACCGTGAAACCAAATGGATTTGGATATCTTTAAAGACAAGGAGCTGGCGTGACAGTTCTTTGATCTTGATTAATCTGAGAAAGCTTTGCCCGGTAAGTATATCAAGCCACTAGATCACTTAGGTCAGCAAACAGAGCACCGAGAATTAGGTTATGGCCAACCTCATCATCCCATCGCCATGAATAAAGAGCATCTAGACTTGAACTCTCAATCCTACACTCAACTAATGACATTCTTACAGAACATTTCAGGTCTTCTGATGTTGAGTGTTGTTGAAATGCAGTCAAAAATGTTGTCACGTTGAAATATCTAACAGGTATCTTGAAGAAATTTTTGCCTGTGTCACTAGGAGCATGGATGATTCCTAAGGCAGAGGAAGTCTATTGAAGTAATTAATTTTCGTACTGTTGTACTAATTCTTGTCGTCTCCATATGTTAGCAGGATTAGTGTCACATTTGAGACTGATCTCTAGATGGGGCGTGCAGTAGGTCCTGCTACTGGGCAGCTCACCATTCTTCCTGACACGTCTGAATGTATGTAAAAGAAACATTTTCTTTAGCTAACATAAATAACTATAACTATAAAAAATGAAATAATTAATAATAGTAACAGAATTATTGTGCTTAATTTTTTTTTATAAAATAAATGTGTGATAATACTATTATATTTTTAACATAAAAAGTGAGTATTAAAAATATAATTATTTTATAGTACACTTAAAAATAAAATGCTGATATTTACATTTTCTTTCATTTATTTATTTATTTTTATATGAATTTTCGTAACTTTCTAAACTGAACTCGAAAAACTTAACTATTAACTATTACAAGTAAGTGTATGCGCTGTTGGATTTAGCGCTGTCGAGTGAAGCATCAGTGAATGAAATGTCAGTTTTGCATTTTGCTCTGAAACAAGGGAACACTTATTCACTATTAACTACGACTTTTCCCTCAATAAATTCCTAATTTGCTGCTTATTAATAGTTAGTAAGGTAGTTGTTAAGTTTAGGTATTGGGTAGGGTTAGGGATGTAGAATAAGGTCATGTAGAATAATGCATTAATATGTGCTTAATTACTACTAATAAATGGCTAATATTCTAGTAATATGCATGCTAATAAGCAACTACTGTAGTTAAGATACCCTAAAATAAAGTGTCACCATGTATAGCATAGATTTATGCTTCCAGTTCAAATGGAGATCTTATACAGCATTACAGTAAGTCAATCTAAAATGGTGATTTGGGACTTGTTTACCCAGAGCATTTTTTATTTTGGTTGCGCATGTGCACCTGCGCAACACTTATGTGCATCCCTGATTATTTTGTTTAAAATAAAGTTATGGGGAGCAACATTTTGTTCTGCTTGATGTACTAGGGGTTTTACAGTCTTGCACTTGTTAGTTCTGCTAGTCGACAAAATTGGTTTGCGTTGACTAGACAAGGAATGTTCTAGACAAGGAGCATTTAATTTTTCCAACGATGCTTCATATTATGGTAGCTAGGCAGTGTTACGTTGTTGTAAGAGAAGTGCACCCCTGAATGACAAGTTGAGAAGTAAAAAGGAATAGCCGCTAAAGGCCTTTGATGCAGTCAGTTGGTTAAGACAAAAAAATAGGATTTATATGGTAGGATTTATTGCATCGCTTGTCAATTTGGATGGGCCAATCATAGAATCCAATAACGTTGTTTCCAAATGTTTCCATTCGGATTCTATCAGCCAGGTCAGGTTTGGCATGCAATGCAATCCCCAGAGAGGTGTAATCCGCACATAAACAACCCTATAAGCTGTGATGTGGTCCAGCCCTGTGTCCAGATGTGGATGTGCAGCTATACCCATTAGGGGTGGGGTGTATGGGGGGGTTGGCTGGTCCTGTCATTAGAACGGCAGGCTGCCTCTCTTTAATGGGCCAATTGTATAACCTGATAAAGGGCAATCCATCTGCGGTCCCAGAGTCAACTCTGACATGGTTTCCAGGGAAACGGCACCCACGGGAGTGGGCGGGAGACCTTGAAGGGGGAAATATTCTTCTGCTGCGCTGTCTGAAAATAACCAGAGGAGAAGGAGGGGTGGGGAAGAAAATGGAGGAGACGAGGAGGGGAGGACAGAGCAGCCGTGACACATGCACACGCCGCTGTCTGAGGGGTTAACTCTAATCAGACGAGACAAACGCCATCCCCAGAACGGAGTGACATCGGCACGGCAAAATTGCACATGAGTTCCGCACAGAGAGATGACTAAATTGCAAAAACCTTCGTAATGACTGCTAAGATGAGCTATTTTTGGATTGCAAATTAATCATTCCAACACATCCACACTTAACTGCATTTGACTGAAATAACCTTGTGATCTAGATGATATAATGTAATCAAAATGCCCATATTATGCTCATTTACAAGTTCATAACTTGTAATATATGTTTCTACCATAATTGGTATGTAATAGATAGTTGGTAGAACATTATATTAACATGGCTTAAAAGTTTAAAAATATATATATATTATTCTTCTCATACTGTACATTCTTGTATAACACCTCTCTGCCTGAAATGTTCTGTTTTAGTTTCTGTCTCTTTAAAGCCCACCTTTCCCGAAAAGCCCAGTCTGCTCTGATTGGTCAATTGGCCCAGTCTGTTGTGATTGGTCAACCGCTTATAGTGTGTGTCAGAAATGTAACGCCCCTTATCATAATTGGGTTTCAGCTCCAGAGACTTTAGCTGTAAATTTATTATATCTAAGGTAACTATGGTGTCAGTATTGGAAGTCCATACGATGTTTTTTTTCCTTGAAAAACAGCATCTCCTAGACATAGTGAAATCACTGACCTAACTGTCCTTTGAAGGTGGGCCAACGCAATCAGTAGGTGGACATTATGCAAATGTGAACATAGTGATGAAGCTAATTCACAAAAATAATGGCAGGACTACAAATGGCACATTTCTGGCAAGTGTTTTCTGCTGGAGAGTTTAGCTCCCTTTGCCATGGACTTGCTTTGGTAACTTTGCAGATTGTTTATATGTACAAACAGCTATATTACACGCTAAAAGAAAGGAAAAATAATAATAATAAAATAAAAAATCCCAATATATGCACTTTAACATGCTTTCTCCTATCCCAGTTTAATGTTCCACTAATTGTCAGTCATTCATAAATTGATTCACATGGGGGGGAATAAAAGAAAGAAATAATTCAACATTGTGGCACTATCAAAACATTTGTCTGTGCATCTTAACCGGCCTGAAACAGCAACACTGACTTTGGGGGCAGGACAAGTAATGTGTTTGGGAAAATGTCTTGAATACCGTACATTACTTTACATTAAACTTATGTAACTTTGTAATGTGTCAACCAATAATTTTTGTGTTATACGTGGCACCATTGAAAATCATGCCAAAAAAGAGAAAAATCATCTCAGATTTTCCCTTCAAATTACAAGTGAAATGTGCTATATAAGTAAACTTGCCTTGCCTTGCCTTATCTCTCTCTCACACATACAAAGCACACATTCATTAAATACACATGTACATATTCTACATAAATGTTGAATCAGCAATCTGACAGATGTACATAGCCTTTACCATCTCAACCAGATACAACAGGTACTCTTACTAGACAATATGAAATCAAAACCTCATTCTGAAGCAATTAAAATGATATGTCAGGAAATATTTCTGACTGTGAATTCAAAAGAAGACATGCATTGGTCACTTTATCTGTTGGTCCTAAGTAAGCAGTTTTTTTCCCTAGATAAAGCTATAATGAGAATAGTCCAAAGTCTTGCTATGTACAAATATGAAATAAGGCATAAGATAATTTAAGATCTGAAGTGTCATCAAAAAATGACCTCAGTGAAGCTACAAACAGAAGATAGTAAAATGATGACGCCTACTAAAGCAAGTGTTGGAAATATGCAACAGGATCTGCTAAAAGCTGTCTCACATCGGTGATATATTGAAATGTTAACAGTGCTACAGTACGTACAGTATTTGTGGAAGACTACATGCCCCAGGACATATGAGTCATACTATAATTGTTCTGTACCCTGTGAGTCAAACGTTCAGACACTCACTTCTTTATTAGTACTATTCACTTTATATACACATTTTCTCATACAAATACACTACTGCTCAAAGTTTGGGATCTGTGAGATTTTGGCCACACTTTAGTTTAGGTGCCAATTCTCACTATTAACTATGACTTTTGCCTCAGTAACGGAAGTTACATAATCAGATTACTTTCCCAAGTAACTAGTAAAGTAACACATCATTTTTTATTTACAAGAACATATCCGAGTTCAAAAAGGTAACGCCAGTTATTTTGTTTTCTCATTTATTAACTGACAGTTGTCCTGTCCCGATGTTGCAATCCAGAATTGCAGCACAACTGAAAGTTTTATTTGAGCGTAAATTTACATTTCCTTCAGACTGAGGGAATAAAAGGGCTTTTACAAATTAGAACTTTTTATATCAAAAACAAACAAGCAAGCCTATGCAGCTCAGGTGAGAAAAAGTAACGCAAAAGTAACTGAACACATTACTTTCCATAAAAAGTAAATAAGTAATGCAATTAGTTACTTTTTTAAGAAGTAACACAATATTGTAATTTATTGCTTTTAAAGGGGACATCAGATGCAAAATTCACTTTTACACTTTTAACATTTTTACACTTTTACACTTTTTCTGCCAAGAATAACTTTTTTCACAGATTTTTGGCAGAGTGACGTAGTTTTGCACAGGCCCCTCCCACGTCTATTGACTGACATGGCTGTTTTAACACCGACACGCTAACACGCTTGTATGCAATAATGAACATAGCAGTCGTCATTTACTCCCGACATCTGAGCCGCTGAAGACGCAGAGGATTACATTTGTTTCTGAAGGGAATGCACCCCCGATCTACCTAAATGCGTCTGTGTTCGCGCGAATCATTCGTGATCCAGCTTCACCTCCAGAAGAAGTGAGTATAAGGTTTTTTTTTTGTGTGAATCTTTCCTAATAATGTGCTAGTTAGCAAGTTCCACAGCTAAATGCAGCTAAAGTAAACAGTCTCATGAGAACGGCTCACGGAAGAGAGGGGCGGGGTGAGCAGAGCTCATTAGCATTTAAAGAAACATGCACCTAAACGGGTCACTGTGAACAGAGCTGTTGTTGACGAGGTAAAAAAGGGTGTTATTGTTTTACACAACCATTGAGAAATTTTAACCAAAATATATTATAGACTTTTCATGAAGAATCATACCAACTTATGGAAAATGGGCATCCGGTGTCCCCTTTAAAAGTAACTTTCCCCAACACAAATACTAATAAACAGCCTATATGCTAGTATTATGCATGCTAATAAGCAAGTAGTTAATAGTGAAAATTGGTCCTTAAAATAAAGTGTTACCACGATTTTATGTTAAATGTTTTCGAAAGAAGTTTCTTATGCTCACCAAGCCTGAATTGATTTGATCAAAAATTCAGTAAAAACTGTAATATTGTTTAATAGTATTACAATTTATATTTTGATATGTTTATAAATGTCATTTATTCTTGTGGTGGCAAAGTTGATCTTTCAGCAGCGTTACTCCAGGCATGTTTCTTATTATTAACACATTTGAAAATGGTTGTGATACTTAATATTTTTGTGTCTGCATTTTTCCTCATGATTCTTTAAAGGGGTCATATGATGCTATTTCAATTTTTCCTTTCTCTTTGGAGTGTTACAAGCTCTTGGTGCATAAAGAAGATCTGTAAAGTTGCAAAGACTAAAGTCTCAAATCCAAAGAGATATTCTTTATAAAATTTAAGAGTCAACCACGCCTACCTAAAACGACTCGTTCTAACACGCCCCTACATACCTACGTCACAATGTGGGAAGATTTGCATAACGCCGCCCAAATATTCACGCAAAGAAAGAAGACGTAACTTTTATTCTCACTGTAGTATTGTTGTTGCCGTCGCTATGTCGTGAATATTTAAAGGGTTTTTATATTTAAAGCGAGTTTTTTGGGCAGTGTAGGGTAGGGCATGTTGTTTGTCCTTTCTCCGATCACAAATACAGACATGGTTTTATGTTTACGCGGCGCGGCGCGATGCAATGCAACGCATAAAAAGACAGTATTCTTTTATTCATTATAATCCATAATTATGTCCCCACTGGATGCAACAAATGCCTCGTTTATAATGAGTTTTCATGTTTTTGAATCATCGCTCCGGCCTGACAGGGCATCATCACAGTATGGTAGGGACGTAACATTTTCATCACATGCTTGAGGTATTCGGCTAATCACAACGCACTGGATAGCTGGCCAATCACAGCACACCTCGCTTTTCAGACCGATGAGCTTTGTAAAAATCTACGTGTTTCAGAAAAGCGGGGCATAGAGGAGAAACAATAATGTACAGTATGTGGAAAATAATGTGTTTTTTGAACCTTAAACCGCATAAACACATTTCATTACACCAAATACAGCAAATAATGTTCTTTTTAGCAACATCATATGACCCCTTTAATGAATAGAAAGAACAGCATTTGCTTACACTTTTGATTAAATTTAATGCATTTAATGCAGTTTATTATTTTAAAATCTTACTGAGCCCAAACCTTTGAATTGTAGTGTGTAGGTTATGTTTGATATATAGTTTCATATATTTTTGAAATTCTTCTAATGATTGTATATCAGAATATTTTGATCAATATTTTACATAAATTTTGATAAACCAGTGGGTAATATAAATGCATATGTATGTATATGTTTGACTAATGTGTCAGACAACTACATAAACAATGAATCTCTGTAGAAATGTTGGAAACTGCACTGAAGATGCTGGGAGAGATGCAGTGGAGCTGGTGGCGAGTGGCCTGTTCTCTGTGGTAGTCCTGCTCAGCTGGAGCATAGCAACAGACCTGCCCTCCCTATAAAAATAGGATGGGCCTCAGCGAGACCGCTCAAACACAGAGGTTACAACGCGCACTTCTCTTCATTGATTATGCGCCACAGCCCTGGAGTGAGCGGCTTACAAGACACATCTCTTCATCCCTATATATCTCTCTCTCTCTCTCTCCACACGTCATGTTTTCCTGCCATTTTCTGCTCGTGTCTCACATTTGGGCCATTTTCTTGCCTACACACACATAAATATTTCAAACAGAATTGTCTTCTTTCTTCATGTGAGATTTTTTGAAACATTATTCTTCCATCTTTTTGGAATGAAATGTTAATATAGTACTGGCTGATGGAGGTGGTCAGAAAAAAAGGATAAGAAAGAGATCAGCTAAACTATATGGTACGATGATGATATAATGAACTAAATCTCAAGATTTTTCAGCTCTATACTAAGCATGTACAGCCAGCTGAAATGGAGGAAAAGAGAAATGAGCATCCTTCCTGTCTGTAAAGAATGATTTACTGCTTTCATTCAATTGGCAGCGGGGCTTCGCTGACCATTTCTGCGGCAACCAATCACATCCTCAAATGCAAACCCCTTCTCTCAACATGTCATTGATGCATGCACTTGATGTTTTACTTTTCAACATAATGTCACCAGAAAACCACAAATGAGATTTGTTTAATGTCACAAATGTTTCTTTGAGCAATGAGATTAAATAGAGTGCATGTGGAGAGCTTTCTCCTGCTTTTCAGGCTTTTCTCCAAAGAAAAGATGCCCATACATTCACACGCATATTGACTTCCCTCAACTAAATGACATTTTCTGAAGAAAAAGCCTGTGCAAAAAACTCAGTGCTTGTTGCAGTGCTGTGCTAAGGTGTACAAAGTGGTTTTAGTATGTTGCTAGAACTTTGGCAAGTTTTCAAGGAGGTTGCTGGGGTGTTTTTGATAAGGTGGATGATAAGGTGTTTTGAGTGGTTGTATACACTGAAAATAGTCAGTGGTGGAAAGAGTGCTGAAAAAATATACTCAAGTAAAAGTACCATTACCTTCCAAAAAATGTAGTGCGAGTAGAGTAAAAGTACTTGTCCAAAAAACTACTTGACTAAGAGTAAAAGAGTAGCCTATTTAAAAGTACTCATGAGTATTGAGTAGTGAGTACTGAGCTGTGGATTCTACCCCCTCATAATACATTTATGCTGATAATGATAATACAATTTGTAAGGAAAAATGCATTAAACGGCGAGGTATTTCTGGAGAAACTTTTTCAAAGGAAAACACCCACACCCACACACACGCATGTCTCTTTGCTGAGCCGCGGCGGTCTCGGTGAATCAGCAGCATCCACAACTGAACAGAACAAAAAGTGTTGAACTTGAAAATTGTTTATGCGCGAGCGCACTTGCTAAATGAAGGCGGATTGTATAAAATGGATTAAAAAAAAAAACCTTTATTAACGAGCTGCAGTTTTATTAAATCACGCGCTGGCACAGATGCAGTATATTAACGCCACGGGTCATCAATAAGGTGCAGATTTGGTTATCAATTTGTGTTTCCAACACACTTTTTCACAGCACGCATCACACGCTCAAACTCATCAAAAGTTAACAAGTTCAACAAGCAACAACGACTTATCCAAGTGACTGCTGCAGACCGCGCGCGAGGAGTTAACACTGTATGCAATACCTGCCACCTCACACCAAATTTCAGGCCGTGTAGATAGGCAAGCATATATACAAATCATTTAGTAAGCAGAAATCCAAAATTTACCTTAACATATTAAGTTAGAGGAAGATGCGACTGAATTGATGCTTGAAGAATGCGCTTCCAGCAGCCATGATAAACAGTTGGCGGTTAAAGTTTTCTATGCACAATTTGATTTGACGAAAGTCACGAGACCTATTACTCTCTATCCAATCACGTTGATGGATAAAAATAAGATTTAAATAAGCATGTAACGACCACAAACAGAGGGAATAGTGGAGTAAAAGCTGATATATCACTTAAAATGTACTCAAGTAAAAGTAAAAGTACACAATTTTTAAACTACTCAAAAAAGTACAATTACTGATAAAAACTACTTAATTACTGTAATTTGTAATTCGTTACTTCACACCCCTGAAAATAGTAAAAACCACAGCATCATTTACAGTAATACAGTAATTTTTTTTACATTGGCCTAAGCGAACATCATGGTTTCCGGTTAGGGTTGGGTATTGAAAATCGGTTCCATTTTAGAACCGGTTCCAAATTTCCAAGTACCGGTATTCGATAAGACGCGTGCATTTCGATTCTGCTTAACGATTACTGCGTTCGCATTTTATTGTGGTTAAAAACTATTTCAGTGCAGGAACGGAAATAACTTTCACCCTGTTTGCGTGCAGCGCACACGAAGCGCAAGCGGGAGCAAAGAGAACAGAGGTCGTGGTATGGGTTCCCGGTTTGTGTCCGTTCTTGAACCGTTCCGTGTATTTCCACTGTAGAAAAGGTTGTTCCGGGCCGAAACTGACTTATTTCATATTTGTCAACCAATATGCAGAAAACTACGTCAGTATATCATCATAAACACAGCCGTTTTTGTCTTACGTGAACGTAAACAGATGAGAAAGAAAACACACATGTACAGTATTTTTAGATATGCGTGCGTTCTGTGTTAAAAAGACAGCAGCCTATTAAGCGCGCTGCCTGTCATTAAAGGGGTCATATGATGCTGCTAAAAAGAACATTATTTGGTGTATTTGGTTGTAGTGAAATGTGTTTATGCGGTTTAAGGTTCAAAAAACACATTATTTTCCACATACTGTACATTATTGTTTCTCCTCTATGCCCCGCCTTTCTGAAACACGTTGATTTTTATAAAGTTCATCGGTCTGAAAAAGCAAGGTGTGCTCTGATTGGCCAGCTGTACAGTGCGTTGTGATTAGCCGAATTCCTCAAGCGTGTGACGGAAATGTTACGTCCCCTACCATACTGTGATGCCTGCGGCAACCACATGTGACGACCCCGGGCTGGACTCAGCTTTGTCCATGGTGAAAGCCAATCCGGCGATCGACAGCGCGAAGTTGAAATATTTCCTCAGCGACCAGCACGGATCAGCTCCAGGCATGACGAAGCGGATATCGTCCTCTGTTGGAAGGCCAACCAAAGTAGTTTCGCTTTCACAACGAAACACACAGCACCTTCACGACATGGCGGCGGCAACAACAATACTACAGCGAGAATAAAAGTTACGCCTTCTTTCTTTGCGTGAACATTTGGGCGGCGTTATGCAAATCTTCCCACATCATGACGTAGACATGTGGGGGCGTGTTAGAACGAGCCGTTTTAGGGGGGCGTGGCTGACTCTTAACTTTTATAAAGAATATCTCTTTGGATTTGAGACTTTAGTCTTTGCAACTTTACAGATCTTCTTTATGCACCAAGAGCTTGTAACACTCCAAAGAGAAAGGAAAAATTGAAATCGCATCATATGACCCCCTTTAATGTTAATCAAAGAACAAAAGAAAATAATTCTCTGATCTTGACTGAATATATTTAATAACTTTAATTGATTAATCTATATTTTATTTATGAAAAGAAAACTATGCAGTGTTTTTAAACTTTTAATTACAGTTTCTGTACCTGAAATTTTATTCAGTTGTATTTATTTATGATATTGCTAATTGATTTGTTTGTTCCTATCTTATTACTGACTGTTTACTTGTCTTTAACACTTTAATATTTGAAATTTATTTTAATCTAGTTGTTTTTGCTGTGGTATTTTTTTTTAAAGCATAGGCAAAATTCCTCTTGCAGTGTTCTGTAGGCTGCTGATTTTTGCTCGTGTTATTCAGCTGCAACAGAATGCTTTGTAAAAAGACAGAATAAATGTTTGACATCCAAATGTTTGGCTTAATTTTTTTTATATTGGATTTTTTATCTTATTGGAATCGAAACTAGCAATCGATAAGAATCGGAATCGATATGCAGAATCGGAATCGGAATTGATCAAATTAAAACGATACCCAACCCTATTTCCGGTTTAAACCTGTTTTGTTCAGTTTGGCTAAAAGCAAATAACACTGCACAACAAGCCAAACAAACAAATAAATACATTTAGTTTAAATATTTTCACTTGACATCAAAGTGTGGATGTGCAGAACACATACTGACTAGCTTTACTCACAGCAAAAAATATTATGGGTTTTATTGTTTTATTATTTCTTCTGTTTTTTGTTTTGTTTTTACATACATCACATCACAATAAATGTCATTATAGTATGTTTACAATGAAACTATACTACAATAGTCAAGTATGGTGGTCTATATAATAAACCAATACATAATAACTAATCTAATCTATAAAAAATAATAATAATAATAAAATAAAATAAAATAAAAACCTGTAAGAATTTAGAGGGGGGTTTTTTTGTCCAAAGTGTAATGTTCTTTTTCAGTGTACTTCAACAGAGCCAAGTCTCTATGACATTTTGGTTTCTACTGTAAATATGGTATTTTTCTGTATTCTGTAGCTCTGTGCCTCGTCTAGAGTTTCACAAAGGATGTCAACATCTCAAACGGCGGTTTCCAACAGATTTCCAAAGTCTGCAATAAAAAGTCAGGGATTTTAATATAAACTCAAAGATTGCTAAACAAATGATCTGAGCTGTGGTATTCACATCATTTACATGCTCCTAATGTATATCAAAAACTGTATTGTTTGTTTCGATTTTTATTTCTCCCAAAACATTTTGGTGTACACATCTGAGCTGTGAAAAACTTTAATAAAGACCACACCGAGTCATTGCTGGATGGTTGCTAGGTTTCTTCTGAGCATGCAGGTGTCATACCTGTTTTCATGTGATCTCTCCTTTAATAGCTCTGGATGAACGATAATAATCTTGATAATGAACTGTCCACCTCTACAAAAAAGTTATGGGATCTCTCGTTATTTTAGTTGCATGCACTTATTAATGGGTTTTCTCCTCACTTATATTTCAATGATATTTTCTAAGAGTTCAGATTATGGATTAGGTGGGATTATGCAAAGGAGTCTGCACATGCACGCTTATCGCGCTCATTTCTTTGTCCTCTCAATGATATTCATGCAAATTCCCGCAGTGCCGTATCTTTGCTCACAGCTGCTAACTGGAACTAAAGGATTATGCAAGCAGCTTCAACAAGCAAATAGATTTCACCCACTTCAGAAGAATCACTAGTTACACTGCTCTCCATCTGTCTGCGAGCCATTTACAAAATACTTTTTGTAAATTTGCTTTTGCACGTTTTAATAGAGTACTTTATAAAAGTGTTTGGGTGTCTTTGGTAAAGTGACTGCGGTAGTAATGAACAATAAGGTAAATTGTTTCAATGGCTCTAACAGCTAGATTTTGTCATAGAGGAAACAACATGCAGTAATCATCAGATAAAGACCACCAGGGTAATCATATTTGTATTCATAGGTATTTGTATGTTTAGGTAAACACTTAAAGGTCTTATTGTTCTGACACCATCTACAACGGAACCGCTTTAGAGATGTGAAAACGTTTACAAATCCTCAGAACCAGAATTTCAAGAATGTTTTGTCGCAAGTGACCAAATTCAACACAAAATCGGAAATGTAAAAATGTGTCACTAATGCTGTTTATATTTAAAAGACATTTACATGTTATCAATACATTAACGTGTTTCAGTTGATAAACTGTCAATACGATATCTGTCCTTAAAATCAATTGTTATGTAGGAGCCAAATACAGATACAGAAAAGGCATGAAAGTGACATTTACTGTTCAGGCAGACTCGTGCAGAATGGATTTGACCAAATAACCCGGCAATTATCAGGAATTAGCCCTAATAGCTATCAGCACAGAGCTATGAAGAGAACACTGGGAGTTTTTAAAGCCACACTGATGGCATGTCTAGACATGGATGGTGATTTACTATATATATATATATACTTAAAATCAACTGTTATGTAGGAGCCCAATACAGATACAGAAAAGGCATGAAAGTGACATTTACTGTTCAGGCAGACTCGTGCAGAATGGATTTGACCAAATAACCCGGCAATTATCAGGAATTAGCCCTGATAGCTATCAGCACAGAGCTATGAAGAGAACACTGGGAGTTTTTAAAGCCACACTGATGGCATGTCTAGACATGGATGGTGATTTACTATATATATATATATATATATATATATACACTGTTTCTTCTATGCATTTAAATACACCAATGTAAAAAAATATTTGAAGGGTAACTAACTTTACATTCCTAAAATAAGAGGTCACGCTAAATGACTATCCATAACATATATAGAGGAGACCAGGCAGTGTAACACACACACACGCTCAGAAATAAAGGTACCAAAAGCTGTCACTGGGGTGGTACCTTTTCAGAAGGTACATGTTTGTACCTAAAGGGTCCAGTTTGGTACCAGTCAATGCAATTTGGGAAAGAAATCAATCCAATTTATGTGTGTGAGAAAATATTCAGATCTTTTTCATAAGTAACTGTAATTTAATTACACATGTTTTTCTCAGTAACTGTAACAGATTACAGTTATACTTGTTTTGTAATTAAATTACATAATTCCGTTGCATGCAACTAGTTACTCCCCAACACTGACTGTACCATGGAACCTCATAGTAGGATTTTGTAAAAGCGAGAGGTCGGCAGAGGGACATACTAACAGTCTAATTAAATACATCACTTTTAATTACACCAGACATTCCAGCGGTTACCCTTTCCCAAAGAAAGTAAAGACCAAATGTAACCTGCCTTACCATAACAAGTTCTTCTGGGAATTCTTTGGCTTAAAACAACTTGTATGGAATCAACAGCCATCTGTAATTCTCATGTGAGTGTTTTTATGACCCTGAGGAATAAGTATTAATTAGCAGTTATTTAGAAAAGAAGGTGCAGAGGCAGCATCGCCATGGGACAATTCCATATGAGACACACTTATTAGCCAGAGGCCTGGTTGATTCAGATGCTGAGGTAGTTTACTCCCAAACCAGTCAACCTGATAATTACTCCTGAAGGAAAACAGGCTAGTCCCATCTGCACCCCATTTCCAATTTGTAAAGACTTTTTGATCAAGACTTTTTTATATCAGGACAAGCTGTCATATCTGGCACCCTGCAAAAATGTTCAACCCTCTTCAACCCTCATCCTAGAAGTCAATAAAGTCAATTTGGCTAAAAAAATAATAGATTAACTGCATATATTGTTATTATTCCATCACTCTAAGTGCTATAGCCTAACTGTATTTAACAATGCATTTCTTTGACAGTGTGACAATTCGGTTTCTAACGGAATGCAATGCTTACACATTGGGAAAAGGGAATTTATGTTGATTGAATGAATCTGTATAATTTAATTGAGGAAAAAAAAAAGCATTTTCAAAATAAAGTATGGTTGATCCTAAAGTATCACAAGCCTTTAAAGGGGTCATATGATGCGATTTCAAGTTTTCCTTTCTCTTTGGAGTGTTACAAGCTGATTGTGCATAGATAAGATCCCTGAAGTTGCAAAGACTAAAGTCTCAAAACCAAAGAGATATTCTTTATCAAAGTTAAGACTCTGCCACGCCCCCCTAAAACGGCTCGTTCTAACACGCCCCCACATATCTACCTCACTATGTGGAAATATTTGTATAATGCGGCCCAAATGTGCACGCAAAGAAAGAAGGCGTGGTTTCAGTAACCGCAGTTAATGTTGAAGCAGCATGTCAGGGAGAAGCTGTGTTTTTCAAGGCGAAAGCAAAAGCACTTTATTTGGCCTTCCGGGAAGTAGATGCATTTAGGAATCTTTAAGATTACTTACAACAGAACAGCAATGCATTTTATGGACGACCGTTTCGTGAACCTAGGAGAGGAGGTAATTCTGACTTTGCTATGACAATCTGGCGCTTCTGAATCAGCTACTGTTTTGTTATTAGTTTAAGTATTTGCTATTGACTGTTCAAATGCGGAGTTTTGCGCATCGTGTGTGTGTGTGTGTGTGTGAGAGAGAGAGAGAGAGAGAGAGAGACAGAGAGACAGAGAGAGCAAGAGAGAGCACGCGCGTGAGAGAGAGAGAGAGAGAGAGACAGAGAGAGCGAGCGAGAGAGAGAGAGAGAGAGAGCGAGAGAGAGAGCGCGAGAGAGGGGGGGGGGTCACATCACAGTGGAGTCAGCTGTCTTAACCGTGGCTTGTGTACTGCAAACACATACCAGCTTCATCACTGTGTCTGTCACGCGACTCTGTTCCCCTTTCGGGCTCTGTCTTTACATTTATTTTGAAAGATGAAGCTCGCGATTATGGTAAGGGGCGTTACATTTCCGACGAGTGCTTGCGGTGTTCGGCCAATCACAATGCACTGGGTCAGCTGGCCAATCAGAGCAGACTGCGCTTGTCGGAAGGAGGGACTTTGTAGAAATGAAGCGTTTGAGAGAGGCGGGGCATAGAGGACCTACAATAATGTACAGTATTTGAAAAATAATGTGTTTTTTTTACATTAAAGCATGTCAACATATTCTGTTACACCAAATACACAAAATAATTATCTTTAAAAAAGCATCATATGACCCCTTTAAAAATCCTTAAAATCTTAAATAACAATATTTGCTTCAAACTAAAGATAAAAACAAAAATGTCCATTTAGACATAACAGATATTATGTGAGAGCAATATCAACTGTCACCACTAAACTACTTCAAACAGATGAAAATACAGATGTTGTAACAATATATGAACTATATTATAATATAATAAAGTTCTAACATAACGATGAAGCTTTTTTTTTTTACAGTGTAACAACATATCTCAACGAAAACAATGCTTCAATGCTACAAGAAATTAAATATATATAAAAGAAAAAATTTAAAGGATCTAAAATCAGTCAATACCTTTAAATACATTAAAATAAAAAATGAATAGACCTGTGGACAAATGTTTGCATTCAGAAGCATCATTTCAGAGATAAACATGTTGTCATTGTTATTATTATTAGCCTAATACTACTAATAATAATGTCACCATTAACTGTGGATACACCATTTAAATGCCATTTTAGAGAATGTGTGTGATTGTGATGTGTTGAGCAGCCTTGAGAGTGTGAGATGCTGAATGTTGACTCTAGCTCTGAGAAACAGACAACAATTACATTTGCCCTGGGAGGATGGAGAAACCTGACCATGTTGCCATGGCAACACAAGTACAGCAGAAAGTAACGGGAAAATCGATTCCAAATTTTTTTTCCCCTCTCTCTCTCTGTTTTTCATTTCAGCACAACCAGCAATAGAATTCCCCTTCACCCTGATGTATTTGGAATACCATAATTGATCATTTTAAATACAACAGACACAAATCAAATTCCAAGCAGCAGCTGCATGGAACAAGTAAGAGAGTGATGCAGTTTGTTATAGGCTTGCATTTGATCAAATGAAACAGAGTGACTTGCTCCTCTCTTTTTCTTACATCAAAACACACACACACACACAAAAGCACAGCTGAATTCATGTGATAAGCAAATGGTGCTTGCAGAAACCATTGTGATTGGCCGACTCATGCTACATTAAGAATGCAGCGTACGTCATCAAGAGTCAAAGGTCAGCCTGCAACCTTATGATATCCCTCAACACAAATGTGTGTGTGTGGGGGGGGGGAATGAGTTTTGAAGATTTCTTGTCACTGTGTAAAAGCAATTTTTACAAACTGACAGTGTGCACTAATAAAAACAATTATGCCCGCAACAATATCATGCACGTGCTATATATCACTGTAGCGATATATGTCTATATTACGTAAACATATGTTGACTTAATCAAAAATGTTTATTAATATTAACAATGAGTGATAATTTTTCAAAGTGATTTTCCTTCTTTTTAAGATATAACAAATATTGTATTTAGCTGCTTTAGAAACATTCCAGTAAAGTCTGCTAATAGGGATTAGAAGTGAAAAGGGGAGACAATTACATTTTAAAGCATCTACGTGAAAACAAACCTTGAAAGAGAGGCATGAGGATTTGGATTTGGGGAGAAAACGATTCTCAGTGCATTCCAGTTGATTATTCATGGGATATATTGTAAATTAAACCGGGAGAGCAGACCACAGATGCGCAGTATATGTTGTCTTTTTTCATATAGTTACTGAATACAAAGGAAAATTTGAAATAACGAGGAGGAAAAGAATGCAATGGATTGAGAAGAACTTGTACTGTAGATATTTTGGTTATACTATGTCACATTAAAATACCAAGCTTTACGTTATTCTGCTGACGTCTGAAAATAGAACATGAATGAAAATGTACAGCTCATTCAGTCAAACTGATGGATAAGGATTATTTGTAGTGCAAACTCACGATTTAAAAATGATTTCTTTCATTCCTTTTGAGTGGAATGTCCCCAAACTGGAAGTGCCTCCCATAATTTAAAAAGCAATAGGCTCAAAAAAAGCAATAGGCTTTACTCGAAAGGGTTTACTCACCCTCATGTTGATCCAAATCTGAATGAATTTCATTCTACTGTAGAACACAAAAAATATATTTAGAAAAATGTCTCATAATGAAAGTCAATGCTGTCCGATGAATTTCACTGCATGGACAAAACATCTTATATATATATATATATATATACATACAGTACATACATATATATATATATATATATATATTAGGGCTGTCAGTCGATTAAAATGTTTTAATCGAATTAATTACATGATGTTTCGATTAATTAATCTAATTAATCACAATCGCAAAATAAAATTGACTGTGAAAATACCCACAAAAGATTATTTAAAGCTATTTTTGTGTTAAATGAGAAAGTATCAAGTAGACATTACAAATTGTGATGTGAGTTTTTTTCAACATAAAATGTATTACACATAAACATTTAGGCTACAACGGCCTAACATAAACTATGGAACATAAAAGAAGATAATTTCAGAAGCATTTCAGTGTTTTTGTTCATACAATGGTGAACTATCCCTTTAATGTTAAGATTATTATTAATATTATTTTAAATCAAATAATACTCTAAATAAGAAAATAAATCTTCCAGCAGGTGGCGGTAAATGTCTTCATTCGATTCGTTCAAACGGCTGATTCATTCAGGAATTCAGTAAATTACTCTCTTTATGAATGGGCCTTTGAATCATTGATTCACACGATTCATTCAAAACGCGGATTCATTCAGAAACTAAACACCGCTGTGTTGCTCAGAGACGCAACAGTTCTGCTGTGGCTTTAAAGGTAATATATGCTCTGCAAAATTTAACAAAAACACATAATATTCTGTTTAAAATATAACACAATATCAACTTCTTATTTACTGAACTTTTGTATAAAATCAGATTTAAACGCTTGATATTCAGGACAAAATCACTCATGTGATATTGCTCTCGCTGATATAAATATGAGACAAAAACTCATACAGGGGCATTTTTGCTCCAATATCTTTAATTTTAGGGCATAACTGCATTTATGTAGTTGTTGCCCTGCATCATGTCAACAGTCAACTAAAGGTCTGGGGGCGGGTTCAGTGCATTAACTGCGTTAAAATATTTTAATTGCGTTATTTTTCATAACTAATTCATTATATATATAGATAGATTTTTTTTTTCTCAGAATATCTTATTCTATGGCATGGATGACATGGACAAAATAATTTGTAATTTTACAGTGACTTTGTGTTATGTTGTTTTAAATTAGGCAGTATTCAGTGTGTAGTAAGCTATTATTCCAATCTGAACTATGATTTATCATGCTGGTTGGTAAAGAGGGATCTTCAGGAACTAAATGGCTCAAGACTGATGCTTAACATGGTAAACATGGAAGAAGTTGGAAGGTCAAACAAGACAGCTGAGAGTTATGGCTGAGGTACGAGATGCCTCCACCCCTCCACAGACAGCAGTTCGGCAGGGACTGATTATTCTCATCTGTACAGAGAATTCATTAGAGGGAAAGATTTTAATTGCATTTAGTTAGTGCAAAAACAGCTTTTATTCAAACCAAGATATCATAATGACTCGGAGGACATGTACAGGACAGTAGGACATGATAGTGAACGACTGTCCTTACAGAAGATCAACGCCTACTTCTACATCATTGCCTCTTTAGCCCGCCCACGATTCACACCTATAGCAGGAGGTGAGTAACACAACACTGGATTACTCGTGCAATAAAATGACAGATTCCTTTAAGGCTTAAAAGGCATAGTGCAGTGCAAAGCTGTGAAAAAACACAGTCTTCCTTGCATTGCATTGCCTTCCTTGTGATCCTAAAACCATGCTGAACCTAAAACAACAAATACTGTTTTGTGGCTCTTTAATATTCAAGCGGCATGTGAACTGATCATCTCTTCATCTTTACTAGTTATAACACAAAATAAACATGAATGAACAATACACACAATTTTTTGTTCAAGTCCACCAACATCCATCTACTTTTCTGTCTGGTTAGCTGGTCGACAAAATGGCGGATTCTGCATTATGATTGGTCACATTCCCTGTCAATCAAACTCTCTGCGAAGGGTGAATCGTTAGCAGCTGTAGCGATTACCTTTTATATTTTAAAATGCTACAAATAACATATTTCTGCCTGATTATGTGATCAAAATCCATATTAGATCACAATCGGAAGTTATTACAAACACTCAATGGTGGTTTATAGTGCGTTTTAGGAAAAACGTATTATTAATGTCATAAATTGTGATAACGTAACTTGACGCTACTTGTAGCTACAGTATAATTCTGATTATATTTTATGATGTCTGTTGTCAAAACAATTCACGCAAGATACATTTTTTTTTTCTAGAAAGACTTTTGATAATTGGTGGATATAATAACCCTTACACCAAGAAAGTATATATATCAACTGAGACATAACGGTATATTAGAAATTATATAGAATAATATATTTTATAAATATATTATAATATATTGAATAATACATAAGGAATTGCCGCTTTCATATATTGAAAAATATGTGACAATATATTGACTTATATATCACAATATATGTAATTGTATATTCAGAAATACACTTTATAATATATACTTAGATGTACATGTGATAAGATATGTTACTGCATGTGTAAAAATATATTGAACATATAGTATATTTACTCATGCAGTATATACAGTAAACACATATATGGAAATATATTTGTTATATTTAACAATCATTTATGATATACATATAGCTAGTTTACAATAGCATAAGCACACTTACTCATACTAAAGCACTTAGTGAACAGACAAACAGACTGTGCTGAAAACTGCACATACATTACTTTTTAAATAAAGTAACACATAATTTAATGGTGTTTGCCCCACAAACTTACACATACCAGAAACCCTTTTACGTTTCAAAATAGTACAACATTAAAAACTAACAGATCTCCCCCTATACTAATATTGAGCAAAAACACATGAAATAACACTTTCATATTTTTACTCTCCTTTAACAGTCAGAAGTAAAGCATGCTGGGAATAAGAAATCTGCTTTAACTTATTCCGTGAATGTGTGTATATGTGTGTGCATACATTGACATTTATATGGGAACATCTATGTGCAATAAATACTCAATATAGGATCAAATGTCACATGTGAGGCCTGGGGGATTCTCATATAAAAATGTATCTGGGGATGATTGGATTGTTGGATTCCAAATCAGTAGCAACAAAAGTAACATTGTAACAAGCTTTTTTATAGACAGCAACTGTAATATTACTGAAATCTTATTCATAATTAGTTTCTGTCCATTAATGATGACATGGCATTGATCCTCACGATTCAAACATAAGCCATAAAAATGAACAATGACCATATCTACAACATTCAACAAATCAACAGCCAGATTCAGCACAAACAAATCCTTTTTTCTGAGAAGCTTTGTTGTTTTGAGTGCCTTTTCATGCTTTTAGACATCAGCAGACCATTCAATTCAAAGATGAGAGAGGAAGCGGCACTCAGACCTCCAGAAGTACCCCTGCACCTGTACATATGGAATATCTCGACCACGGCCCAAAACACCTGCCACCAGCCTCATCCAGCAATGGGGCGAGATAGACCCTATTCCAGGGCACCTGGGGTAAAACCGAGGCCAAATCTACAGGCGTTTATAAACTAACATTAATTGGTTGTTCAGTCCGTAATTAGCTCACACCACACTTATTACTAATCTGCCATTTGGAGCGCTGCCATGTTATGCCCTGGCCATGGTCCAGTGCGTCAGCGTGATGTTATCCATGAGCTCGGGAAAAGTCCCGTTCTGGGGAGCGGAGCCAAGCGGCAGCATAGCATCAGACGGTAACGAAGCCATCAGTGCTTATTAAAGATTAAGTCTCGCTCAGTCCCCAGTGACCTGAGCAGACCGTTCGGTAATCATATTCATCCTAAACATCCTAATCGCCACCATATTGCTCTTATTTATCAGTAAACAGTGATGTAAGAGGGTTTAATCCACGGTTATCTCCTTCGCAGTTGTAGGTATTTTTACATATTGTGTGCAAATTTTCAAGGAATCAACCTAAGAATAACTTATTTCAGTAAGGTGATAACAAGAAAGTATTTTAGTATTATATTAAAATATTATTTTTAACTGTATTGCTGCAAAAAAAAAATTTTTTAATAAAAAATACTCTGATGTGTCACTGGCAAATTTAAATTTGTTTTCTCAAATGATATTTATGGTTGGGTTTAAACCAAACCTTTTGTATTTAATATTAATCAAAATATTGTTATCATCAATGCTGAAAACAATGCTGTACAATTTTCTTTTCAAGATAATTTGATGAATAGACAGAACTTATCTGAAATAGAAAAATGTATCTGAAATACATTATACATTACTTGGTCAGCAGTTTTTATTCTTCTTTTTTTTCGGAAGAAATTACAGAACATTATTTTTATTTACAATAGCATAAGCACACTTACTCATACTAAAGCACTTAGTGAACAGACTAACAGACTGTGCTGAAAACTGCACAGACATTACTTTTTAAATAAAGTAACATATAATTTAATGGTGTTTGCCCCACAAACTTACACATACCAGAAACCCTTTTACGTTTCAAAATAGTACAACATTAAACACTAACAGATCTCCCCCTATACTAATATTGAGCAAAAGCACATGAAATAACACTTTCATATTTTTACTCTCCTTTAACAGTCAGAAGTAAAGCATGCTGGGAATAAGAAATCTGCTTTAACTTATTCCGTGAATGTGTGTATATGTGTGTGCATACATTGACATTTATATGGGAACATCTATGTGCAATAAATACTCAATATAGGATCAAATGTCACATGTGAGGCCTGGGGGATTCTCATATAAAAATGTATCTGGGGATGATTGGATTGTTGGATTCCAAATCAGTAGCAACAAAAGTAACATTGTAACAAGCTTTTTTATAGACAGCAACTGTAATATTACTGAAATCTTATTCATAATTAGTTTCTGTCCATTAATGATGACATGGCATTGATCCTCACGATTCAAACATAAGCCATAAAAATGAACAATGACCATATCTACAACATTCAACAAATCAACAGCCAGATTCAGCACAAACAAATCCTTTTTTCTGAGAAGCTTTGTTGTTTTGAGTGCCTTTTCATGCTTTTAGACATCAGCAGACGATTCAATTCAAAGATGAGAGAGGAAGCGGCACTCAGACCTCCAGAAGTACCCCTGCACCTGTACATATGGAATATCTCGACCACGGCCCAAAACACCTGCCACCAGCCTCCTCCAGCAATGGGGCGAGATAGACCCTATTCCAGGGCACCTGGGGTAAAACCAAGGCCAAATCTACAGGCGTTTATAAACTAACATTAATTGGTTGTTCCGTCCGTAATTAGCTCACACCACACTTATTACTAATCTGCCATTTGGAGCGCTGCCATGTTATGCCCTGGCCATGGTCCAGTGCGTCAGCGTGATGTTATCCATGAGCTCGGGAAAAGTCCCGTTCTGGGGAGCGGAGCCAAGCGGCAGCATAGCATCAGACGGTAACGAAGCCATCAGTGCTTATTAAAGATTAAGTCTCGCTCAGTCCCCAGTGACCTGAGCAGACCGTTCGGTAATCATATTCATCCTAAACATCCTAATCGCCACCATATTGCTCTTATTTATCAGTAAACAGTGATGTAAGAGGGTTTAATCCACGGTTATCTCCTTCGCAGTTGTAGGTATTTTTACATATTGTGTGCAAATTTTCAAGGAATCAACCTAAGAATAACTTATTTCAGTAAGGTGATAACAAGAAAGTATTTTAGTATTATATTAAAATATTATTTTTAACTGTATTGCTGCAAAAAAAAAATTTTTTAATAAAAAATACTCTGATGTGTCACTGGCAAATTTAAATTTGTTTTCTCAAATGATATTTATGGTTGGGTTTAAACCAAACCTTTTGTATTTAATATTAATCAAAATATTGTTATCATCAATGCTGAAAACAATGCTGTACAATTTTCTTTTCAAGATAATTTGATGAATAGACAGAACTTATCTGAAATAGAAAAATGTATCTGAAATACATTATACATTACTTGGTCAGCAGTTTTTATTCTTCTTTTTTTTCGGAAGAAATTACAGAACATTATTTTTATTTAGCAAGGATGCATTAAATTGATCAAAAGTGACAGTAAAGACATTTATAATGTTACACAATTCTGTTTCAGCTAAATGCTATTCTTTTAAACTCTCTAGTTATCAAAAAATGTAGCCAACAATAATACATGTTTCTTGAGCTGTAAAGCATCATATTAGAATGATTTCTGAAGGATCATGTGACACTGAAGACTGGAATAATGATACTGAAAATACAGCTTTGCCATCAGATGAATAAATTGCATTTTTAAATAATGTTCATTTTCTTTTTTTCTGTATTTTGGACTAAACAAATTCACTTCTCTTAAATACACTTAAAAAATCATATAAATTTAAAACGTTGTATGTCCTAATGCAAAACCTGCAGGGAATGATAGTTCCAGTTATATCAACATCAAAAATCATTTTCAAGTATACCTGATTGGTACACATTAGTTTTACATACTGTAATTTCACCTAGATCGCACATTTTAAAGAATTCAATTAAACGAATGCAAAGAAATCAAGATACTTTGTTGTTAGATCACAAATAGTATGATTAAGTACTTTCTTTCTTAGCTTTTTACAACTTAATTTCACCATAAACCAAATGAGCTTTAACAGTAACATTTTCACTTTTCACTAAAACTAAAAACACTGAGCCTATTTATTATAAGACAGGAATATTCTCTTTGAAAGACATTAATGATTGTTGAAATGTCTTTTTTAAAGGTGTGATCTTTTCTGTTATATAAGAAAAATCACATTCATGTGAAAAAAACTTTTAAAAATAAATTTTAAAAACTAGTTTCAGAACAAATTAGACCTTTTTATAATTAGTTTTTTATTAGACCAATATAAGCATTTTTTTTGTGCGATGCCAAAGTTCGCTAAAATAAAAACCAACCCCCTGACCATTTCTTTAGGTACACCGCACCCTTAAAGGTCCCCTGAAATGCTTAGAAACATGCAGCGTTACTCTATGTGTTGACGTCACTTGAACTGAGACAGGAAGACAGGGCGGGACATATCAAGCAGCCCCGCCCCTTTTTAAAATAGCCAATAGCGTTCGTTTATATCACAGCTTGGGCTAGAGCCGTTTAGAGCCGTTGAGCTCCGTAAAGTCGCATTTGACACGGTATGCCAGCCACAATCTCATCCATATTGCTATAAAATATAGCATTCTGTGTAGAATTCAAATAGCTCCGATACATTTTGTGGTCTGCGCCGACTCGCGCATGTGATCCGCTCCGTGCTATCGTGTCTCTGGCCCGGAGCAGAGTGTGTGTGCGCGGTGCGGTGGTTAGCGTGAAACCAGACTTTTTTTCCTCAGTGGAAAGCATATCTTCATTGTTTGAATCGTTCCCTGTCCCCTATATAGTGCACTACGTGCCATTCACTGCACAGCAAATACGAATTCTGTGGACAGGTGATCGATTTCAGCCGCGGCTTCAGCGTCTATTTTATAGTGTAGGGGGCGGGGCTTTGGATTCTAGAGAGCATTTGATTGGACAGAAAGTCTGATGAGATGCTGAAGTACAATGTGACGTCAAAAAAATCGTTGAGCCGTTTTGGCGGAAGTGACGAACTGCAAGCTTTGAATGCTTATATCTTCTAAATGCGAATTTTGTCACTGTTTTGGAGCACACTGCCTTAAGACTAACATATTGATACTAACACCCAAACAACTTTAATTTTGATTTCATGGGGACTTTAAAGGAGACATCAGAAAACCGATACCTCTCTCTCTCTTTGTATTCCCTAAACGTTCACCAGCACTCATGCTGCAAATGCACAAATGCATCCTTCAGCTTATGCTCCCATAATTCTCAATGGCAGCTGTGTGATTAATGTACATAGCTATTGATTTTTAGGTCCTTTTTTCCCTCCTCCGCACTATATCCTTCTTTCTTTTCCCCTCTCTCTCTCTCTCTGACGTATTTTGTGTGATGAAAGCAGGGGTTTTAAAGGCTTGTGGAGCAGAATTGTACATGTTTTTTTCAAGCGATACACATACAGCTCACATCACAATTACAGCTAGAGATACACTTTATCTGGATGAAACAATGATATCACAAATTAGATTAGAAATGATCCGCTCTTCTAGTGAGTTTGGTCTAGTCAGTCAAACAGCAGTTATGGGCTGGTGTGATGCTTTAGAGATGACCTCTTCTGTTCTTCAGCTGTGAACCAATTTACTTACAACATATACAATATCTGACTGAATGACGTATAGTAGAAATGGACAGACAAAAGTGTGTAATTTCTGTCTTTTTTTCCCCCCCATCCAAAGCTCACATGATTAACTGAGCCAGAAATCAAAAAGATGGGCCGCCACAGTGTTCATTTCAGGATATGAGGAATATATTACTGTAGAAGTAACATGTACACATTCCTGAAGGTATTAGTATGCAGTATCTGAAACATAACATCTTATGGATATATTTAATGGAACACAAGACAAAGATCATTTTTAAATGTATACTTCTATATGTATTTTATCCATTTGCCACATCGCCTGTGTGTCGGTGTGCTATTCTTGAACGTATGTGATGAACATGTTACTTGGTGGCTCTTCCTCGTCTTACCAGCTCAAGGTTGTGTTCATACATCTACTGTTTCTCATGCAATGCTTTGAGGTGGCAACCATGAATAGATCATTGCAGAATCACAGGATCTCTCGTTTTCTTGGTGTTATGCAGGTTTTTATAGTATTTATCTGCACTTGGAATAATTGAAGTAAATAGATTTTTTTTTAAGGTAGTCGAGAATGTAGTGAACATTAAACACCACAACAGCATTTGGCAGAACAACACTATTTACACCAAATCAACATCAAAATCAGCAAATAGAACTCAAATTTGACAAATTATGTTAACCCCCTTAACACCTTATTTTAACTATATTTCTAAGTCGTAACAGTAGCTCTGGTAAAAAAAAAAAGTATACATATATATATATATATATATAATTTTTTTTTTTTACCAGAGCTACTGTTACGACTTAGAAATATAGTTAAAGTAAGGTGTTAAGGGGGTTAAAGCCACGAGAAACCTTTACTCCATTACTCCTACAGCAGTGAGAGAGGTTTCAGGGGAGACGTCCACACTGCATAGAACATTTGCTGTACACACAAAGAGAAGGTAGAGCAGAGAAACAGAGAGGGAGAGAGAGAGAGAGAGGCTTACATTTATCTTTCTCCTCTAGCTTCAGTCTGTAAGCCTGGTGCTTCACCATCTCCAACTTAATCTGCAGGCTAGAGAAAGATGAAAGGAGTGTGGGTTTGTTCTAATGAGAATGCACTATCTGCAGGCTCCTAGCAGCAGCGGCAGTCTCAGACACTGTCTCTGGTCCCAGCCGCACTCACTCAAACATGGCGCTGGCTTTTCAACATGTCTGACCGCCCCTCTGCTCTTTATATATTCTTTAAGCACCGGCAGTCGCACAGAGGAGTCCATGGCATTGATATTCCTCCCTCCACTCATGCGCTTAGTATTTATACCGGCTTTTACAGGTCAGATTTTGATATATGAATGTAGGAACTGATCTGAAATGTATTTTGACTTTGATTTTTGTTTCAGTTATCTTCATATCACCAGTGTTTACAGCTACAAATAACCTGAACCAGCTATGAAATAACCTTCGCTGTTGACATAATGTTGGTTTAAATATGTGACCCTGGACCACAAAACCAGTCATAAGGGTCCATTTTTTTGAAATTGAGATTTATACATCATCTGAAAGCTGAATAAATAATAGGACAATATTTGGCTGAGATACAACTATTTGAAAATCTGGAATCTGAGGGTGCAAAAAAATCAAAATATTGAGAAAATCGCCTTTAAGTTTGTCCAAATTAAGTTCTTAGCAATGCATATTACTAATCAAAAATTAAGTTTTAATATATTTACAGTAGGAAATTTACAAAATATCTTCCTGGAACATGATCTTTACTTAATATCCTAATGATTTTTGGCATAAAAGAAAAATCGATAATTTTGACCCATACAATGTATTGTTGGCTATTGCTACAAATATACCCCAGCGACTTAACACTGCTTCTGTGCTCCAGGGTCACATATAAGAACTGAGCAATAGTGGAAATATTAATTTATTATTTAATAGTGTTTACTAAAACACTATTATTATTGCTCATACTTACTTAGATTTGGAGGCATGTTCAAATCCATTAGCTGTATTTAACTTTTGTGCTATAGACATGAATGACATCTCAAGTTGTGTGGCTTGTTGAGTAGAGATGTGCTATCACAATAGATTTCATATTTCAAAATAAGTGATCAGCAGTGCTGGGTACTAACTGATTACATTTAATCTGGATTACATAATCAGATTCCAAAAATTGTGCTTGTAATTCAATTAAATTACATTTAAAATCAGACTAGAATTACTTTTCTATTGATTTCGTGATTACAAATTATTCACACAATAACAAGAGATTATTCAGAATGTATTGATTCTCCCCAATTCTTCTTTTTCATCTTTTAAAAACACATTCATTTTTATTTGAATTATCACTCAGAGGGTTATTTAATCATCTATTATTATGTCTTTGGAAGGCTTTTGTCTTTCAAACACATTAAAATGCACAAATTCATGTTATTTCTTATTTACAAGTAATACGGGGAATCCCAAACTTTTTAAAATTATTTATTTATTTATTTAATTTATTTATGTCAGCCAAACATCGTTCACCTAATAAATGTACTTATTACAATAAATACTGAGATTTAAGTTAATAATTAACACATTTGCATGTCATGGTTCTCTGAGGCCGGTTAGTAGTCATATGACACGCAGGTAAACAAGTAGAATATTTATTTAAACTGTTTAAAATAAGATTTATTTTAATTTGACATTTTTATGATTTAATTAATTATTAGCTTTTCATTAAACTCATGAACCCCCTGCAGTTCCTTCATGAACTCCAGTTTGGGAAACCTTGATGTAATGCAATGTTTAATGCACTTAATTTTATTAACAACAAATGGAATATATTTTCTTTTTCTAGATGACACTTTTTAAATCAATGTGACAAACAAGTTAGGTCAAAAGTAATCTAAAAGTAGTCCAATTATTACCTAAAATGTGTAATGTCATGCATTAATTTGGAATCTGTAATGCACAACAATTTGTAGGTAATCTACCCAGCACTGCTGATATAAAGATTTTCACCTGGTAGACAGTAAAAGAGATGGGAAAAAAATCCATAGACAATGACTAAAGCTATTGTATAAAGAAACCCTCTAGCAACCACTAAGAACACCATAGTAACCACATAGCAATGCCCTAGCAACCATCCACAATTCCTTAGCAACCAAACAGCAGTACACTAAACATTATGCATGCACAAGCACCACTCACTTTTTAAAAATATTTGTATTTTTATATATTTTTAAATATATATTTTTTTAAATAAATATCGGAAAAGTAATTTCCTACAAATGTAAGCGATATATTAAAACTCCCATTCAGACGGCATAGTGTGCTCAATGACTGTGCTCAAAACCAATGCATTTCCACTGGCTAAAACACTGACACACTGAAGTGATTCATTCATTATCCAGTTAGCATCTTAATCGTCAATCCACAACGGCACCTTAAAAGATTAACTCATCAACGCATTTGCAAATGCTCTCAATATTTACAGCAAAGTCCCATTAGAAACAGACCATTAAATAAGTAAAGTGCATGTGGCTGTGATTTCCCCTCTAACCGCGCTGGAAGGCAAAGTGAATTGAGCTTAATGGTTTGACAAATGTCAGTGAATGTCAGCCATGAGAGAGGGACACTTCTGCGGCCATGAAGTAAACTGTAATGAGAAAAGCCAAAGGCAAAGCACTGTAAAAAATTATAGCAAGACCAAAGTTTAGCACAAATGCAACAAGCTGCATACAGTATAGTTATTAGAGGAGCTGTCAGTTTCTGAACGATCTGAGTAACAGGGGTCAGAGTCAAAAACACGTTTCTTTCATGTGTGTAGCCAATATGACAAGACTTTAAATGGGAGGGGCTAAAATATTAGAGGGCTTGGTGAGGTCATCAAAAAAGAAAACTCGTTTCTTAAAGGGATAGTTCACCTAAAAATTAAAATTCTGTTATTAATTACTTACCCTCATGTCGTTCCAAACCCGTAAGACCTTTGTTCATCTTCGGAACACAAATGAAGATATTTTTGATGAAATCCATGGACCTCAATAGACAGCAAGGGTCCTTACACGATCAAGGCACAGAAACACATTAAGGACGTCGTTAAAATGCATGGTCCATGTGACATCAGTGGTTCAACCGTAATTTTACGAAGCTGCAAGAATACTTTTTGTGTGCACAGAAAACAAAAATGACGACTTTATTCAACGATTTCTTCTCTTCCGAGACAGTGCTCCTCCATTATCAACGCATGCGCATGGTGCTGCTGACGCAGAACACACATGTGCTTCCCCTTGTTTGCATGCAGAGAAATGCAACGCACATGCAACTATAATGGCAGAGGACTGTCCCAGAAGACAAGAAATCATTGAATAAAGTCATTATTTTTGTTTTCTTTGTGCACAAAAAGTATTCTCATAGCTTCGTAAAATTACGGTTGAACCATTGATGTCACATGGAACATTTTAACGATGTTCTTACTATATTTCTGTGCCTTGATCGAAGCAGGACCCTTGCTGTCTATGGAGCGTCAGAAAGCTCTTGGATTTCATCAGAAATATCTTAATTTGTGTTCCAAAGCTGAATGAAGGTCTTACAGGTTTGCAAAGACATGAGGGTGAGTAATTATTAACAGAATTTTCATTTTTGGGGTGAACTAACCCTTTAACCCTCAATCGTCATTCGGGACAAATTTGGGCAAAATCATTTAGTTTTTTTTTTTATAATTTCCTTAATCTGAGCGGTTCAAGACTAGGCTACTTTTCGTAAGTTTGCCACCTGAACACACACAAAAAATAGAGGACTCGATTCAACAAAGTTAAGTGGTTGGGAAAAAAACAAAAAAAAAAACTCCTTAATTTGTCATTCATGCCCAAAAATGGAAATTAATGGGAAATACTAAAATTCAAAGCATTTTTTTTTATTTGTCCAATAAAAATCAATAAATCCAACACAATGCAGATCATACATACACATAAATGAAGCAGTGAGCCTATACAACATTCTCAATGTGGCAAAAACTCACACTCACACACATACACCCATATACAAATGGGTCTTTAAGCATATTTTGTATAGAACTGATTTTTTTTTTTTTTTACTGAAGTATAAGACATATTAAATATAACATAAAAATAAGCATGTTTTACATAAATATATGGTACTTTTAGAGGTAAATAAGTAAAAAAAAAAAAATGTATTTTAATTTCATGTTGACTTCAACTCTATGGTTTATCCAAGTGGCTGATTGCATCCCTTCAGTCACTAAAACAAGATCAAATGGGTGAACCAACGGATAAAAGGTCTGCATGCAGACAAGATGACAAAAGAAATACGGCCACCATCAATATTCAGTAGTCAAATCCCTAAAATACATACAAAATACATACAGCCTGCAAGGTGCATTAGGACCTGTTCCGTGCTCTGGGCACTCAAAGAGGAAGATACACTCACAAACGCACACACATGGGCCCTTTCACCTGCACAGCCTTTCATCTCTTTATTAGAGCTGTCAATTGTTTATCAAAAGCCGGGAGGGGACGGATCCACAACCATGAATTTGAAAGCGCACACAGAAAGGTCCGTTTTAAAATGCATGACAGATTAATGGTAAGTTAGAGTATCATTAGGCCCCGTTCATTCACATTTAAAACAGGCCCTCGCTTCAAATGACTAGAGAGCAGTCTTTATTTTGAGAGGTAATTCATATTGTAATTATATTTTCAATCACAGTTCATTAATTAAGACAAGTCCCACTCTGTAATCATGCATTTCATCTTCTCTGTGATTTGCGGGACAATCTCCAATGTTAGCCGGAATTATAGGGTCGGAATAGCTCGCACGTCCACTCCGAACACTGATTTATGCTAAGCAGACAAGGGAAAAGAGATCGAATGCTTCATGCTAACAGCACAATGGTTCTGCTCTGATGTACAGTATCCTGATTTACAATTTCATTCAGGTTCTTCAAAATGTATTTATAATTTTAATGCATTTGGCAATTGATTTTACACTTTTGTCTTTGTCCTAGACCAGATTTTCAACATTAAAATATGAAAATGCGTCAAAAATATGAGTCGCATTTTGAAATTAAGAACTGCCAACAATTTTGCAACAAAATTTTTCAAAAGTGTCAGTATATACTTGAGGAAATTTATGAGACATGATGTTTGAAGCGAAGCAGGACAAAGTAGTTGTAGTCAAATTTCAGAATACTCCTGTGATCCATGTACGTCCACTCATAGACATTGTTTGAGGTTGAGAAATGTCTTTACATTCTGTTAATTTTATTTTTAAGTGCAAAATCTGTGTCCACATTTGAAGAAACACATCCAGTTACATCTGGGATTTAAAGGGATAGTTCACCCAAAAATGAAAATGTGATGTTTATCTGCTTACCCCCAGGGCATCCAAGATGTAGGTGATTTTGTTTCTTCAGTAGAACACAAACGAAGATTTTTAAGTCAAACCGTTGCAGTCTGTCAGTCTTATAATGGAAGTGAATGGGAATCACGGCTTTGAGAGTAAAAAAAAACATACTCAAACAAAAACAAATTAGTGACGATACATTGATGTGTGAAGACACGAAACGATCGGTCTGTGCAAGAAACTGAACAGTATTTATATCGTCTTTTACCTCTGATTCACCGGAATGTTCGAACTGTTCTCAAAAGCCGGCGCGTGACGCGTCTTCTTCTTCTTGCTTTACGGCGGATCGCAGACTTATAAGTGCATTACTGCCCCCTATCTCTCAAATGGACCGTTGACACTCTATCTACAATCTCGATTAGGAGTGTCAATGGTTAGGTCTACAACGGTTTGACTTAAAAATCTTTGTTTGTGTTCTACTGAAGAAACAAAGTCACCTACATCTTGGATGTCCTAAGCAGATAAACATCAAATTTTCATTTTTGGGTGAACTATCCCTTTAACATTAAAAAAGCTGCCAAGACAAGAAAATAAAATGTCTCACACTGCAGTTTTGGAGCAATGGGGTGACCAGTAATATGCCTTGATAGCACTGTGTACGTCTATGAAAATGCAATACATTTCCACAGCCTATTTTTCTTCCATATTATGATTTCCATGTGGGAAAAAAAATGTATGTTGGAATTGATTGTACCCACCAAGAACAAGAAAGTTGGCATTGTTGGCAGACCTCTAATAGTTTGCAAAGCTATGTGAAGGGCTGCTTCTTTTTAAAACATGACCAGCATTTAGTTTTGAGGAGGCCTTTTGGCACGTGAAGGCAGAAGGTCAAGTTCAGACCCAAGAGTAATCTTGACATATCCCAAATCTATCATTATTGGCATTACATTAAAATTGGCAAGCTTTTAGAAAGGTTTCTATACCTAAAGCTATAGCCCAAAACAATGTCTAAATAACTACTGGTTAACAGCCACTTCAAGGAAATGCCTTTGAATTCACAACCTGCATTTGATGCAACAACACAATGGTATCCCAGAGATTCCAGCTGAATTGATTGTGTGCTGACTGTACACTGGTTGTTGTTGGTATTTTATGAAATACATGTAGTAATTTTGGAACATGTATTTGAACAACTAATCTAATCCCCAAAGAGCCGATCTTCATGCTGACCACACCACCAACAACAGTTATTAGCAAAATCTGGTTGATTTAGAAAAGAATGAAGCGCAGGCACATGCCAGCACAAAAATCTCAAAGCCCACTTCTCTGCAAGAGTAAACAATTCTTCAGCTTCACATGCCAGAGAGCTTTCAGGTCCTTCATCATTAAATATTTAGCGAGGGATGAGCATTGGATAGGTCTAATGCTTCTGACATTTTGCACACGGGTTGATATTGGCATGTGTGTTGTGACTGCATCAGATAAAATTGATCATCTTTATAAATGACACTTACCATGTAATTGCAGAACCATTCATAAAGGTATGAGGAATATCATGTATAGTATTCCATATTTCACCAACCACACTGGCCAGTTACTACCAGAGTGTTACCATGGAAATGTCATCAGCTAGTCATAAGTGGTGATGTACATTGATTGGTGAGAGAATGGATTTTTCAAAGCTCAATAAAAGCTCTGGTACAAGACGTTTACCGTCTGTCACGTCCAGATTCTTTGCCAGGCATATCTTTGAATCTAAGGACTTCAAATAACTAGTGAATGTACAGTGCTTGCTAAACTTTACAGTCGCTTTTGCATGTCTATAGCCAAAAACCACACTTGAACTTTCCCTAAATTCTTCCATTCCTGGCAAATCCAGCCAGAGGGTACTAGTCAATCAAAGAGTTAAATCAAACATATACCATAAAGTAAAGCACTCAACTATTTCAAAACAGCTGAGGCAGATCAAGATTAACATGCTATGCGACCCATTTTGTTTCAGCATGACACAAATTTAATGCTAGAGAGTGAATGGCAGTTCAGGGGAATTTTTAAAAAATGGCAAAAGAAGGCTTTCATAAGTCTTGCATGTTTATCAAAAGCAATGTGAGTGATCAGCCCTACCTGAGACAAGTGAGACTGTGTCTTTCTCCCATGATACAACACTGACGTACTCCTCTACTGAGGCCGGGATAATGCACTTGAAGACCGCCGTATTCCCTCGCATGACTCTCTGATCAGCCACCCGCACTGTGTATGGCTCGCGGAATACTGCGGTCAAGAGAAAAGAGGTGTTTTTTTACTCAGTGTCATTCTTACAAGTTCACAATACTAACTGAAAGTGTGACTTCTAAGAATGTATACTCTAATCATATTCTGATAGATACAAAAAGAGACAGATGTACAAAAAGAGATAGCAAAAGAAAGAGAGCGAGAATACACAATGGCCCACAAAAAATGACCCAAATTCCAGCATTGTCTTCTCCACACATGACTGACCTAAGCAAAAAAGGCATTAATATTTCAGTGTTTTTCATCTGTCTATCTCAGAGCTATCACAGAAGCACAACTATGAGCACTTTTAATATATAATGCTGAGCTGTAGGTAATTTGAAACGCTCAAAGGTTATTTTATATGTTAAAAACTAGATTAGTTCTTGATTTTCGTTGTTTTCTTTGTGTGTGTGTGTGTGTGTGTGTGTGTGTGTTATTCCCTACATTGGGGACTAAATACACTACCCCCTACAAGGATAGTAATACCAGGAATTTTCTCTACAATAATTAAATTAATCATTATGCTATAATAATAAAAAAATACATTTTGTGTATTCCTCACTGTAGGTTGCATGTTTTTTTGTTCTGTTGAGCTGACTGACCGGCCTTGATGTGTAGATCTTGACTCCTGATCTTTCCTGATGGGTTTTCCGCTGTGCAGTAGTATGTATTGTCATTGATTAGGTTACTAAAGCTGGATGGCAGGAAGCCATAGATCTGCAGCGTGCCATTGGGGTGCACATGGCGGATGCCTGGGACATCGTAGATCTCCTCCCCGGTGGCGAGGTACCAGCGCAGCGCGGCGGGGGGCACGGCCGCGGCAGGACACGGCACCAGTGCCCCTGTGGTGCTGGAGAACACTACCTCTTGCAGAGATGCATTGACAAAATATAAGCTGGAACGTAGATCTTCACCGAAAACTGGAAAGGAAAAGACAAGGACAAGAATGCGTGAGCGAGTACATTAATAGGGACGAAGAAGCATTAATGAGACAAATTAATGTTGGATGTGGAAGTGAAATGTCAGTTTTTGATGTTATAATTTTCTGTTTACAGCTTACTATGGAGATGCAACTATAAGTAAGTCAAGTAAAAATAAACTGTGATCTACTTTACATTAAAATGATTTAAAGTTATTTTGATTTATAATTGTTTATTTGAATTATTTTGATTGTGTATATATATATATATATATATATATATATATATATATAAAATACATTTTTTAAATGACAAAGCATCAAATTGGCATCTTAATATTTTTGTAATATCGCAGTAAATACACATGAGCACAAATGCTAACAGTACATATATAAATATAGAGAGAGTATTAAAGATCAGCACTAAGACACAGAAGAGAAAATGTGGCATTGCATCATGAAGCTAATCACAACCAAAGAAAAGTTCAAGTTGAATGACTTCCTGCTAATTGCTAAATTTCTCTTGCGTCTTGATGAAAATCTCTTCAATGCTGTGCCACAGGCCCTATCTGAGCACCAATCTCCGTTTGGCAGTAAATGGCTCACCAGTGACAGCTGGCAGTGTTTTCCCTCGGGACTAAACATTTTAGCACTTCATAAATTTCTAACAAGGTTTCAAATTGCAGCAGTTTCAACCTTTTCTGAGGATCAGCGGGTTTCACTCACAAAGCAGAAGGTACACACACAGAAGATGACATGTATTCATAAACACATGTGCGCCCACATGCTCAGATATAACACTCCAGTTGTTGGCACGCTTGATGAGCAAACACAGACAAGCAAACAAACAAAACCCGCGAACAAGCGCTCGTAATGGTGATAATCTTTACTGTGGCAATCTGAGACATATGGTACCATTCATCAAGTGGCACGCTGAAGCAACCATCTGTTAAAATATCTTGTTTTGCCAGCGAGAGGCTTGGCGGTGCGTTTGTTCCAATATTAAAGAGTGTGAAAACATTCTGGCCTTTATGCAATAAGAATTTGCTCGCTCACTCTTTTGTAAACCAAAGCAAATTATTGTTGATCTTCATTCCAAAAGGACGGATAAAGACATTTTGCTACCTAACTCAAGTGATTCAACACATTCTGCACTAATCATCTGGCACTTGATGAATTCATGAGGGTATGTTAGTTATTAGATGAGCGTTCTGTAAGTGTGGCTTCTCGCAATGAAGTAAAGACCTTCTGATGTAAAAGAAATTGAAATTCCATGTGTGTCCACTACAGATGAATAAATCCTAATTAAGATATTCAGATTGCAGAGAGTAAACCATGTTTCTTCCACTTGGACACCAGCAGGAAGGATTGTCAGTCAAGCCATGATGCTCTTTTTTAGCATGTCTACTATTCTTAGCTACTTAATTATGGAGGAAAAAGTCTGATTAAATGATTATTTCTTAGACCAAAACAAAAGTATTCACTGCTTGATAATATTTAAAATAAATAAATAAAAACATTCCAGTAAAATCAAAGTCATGTGGTGCAACTAACAGATATATGCAAAAATAAAAGATATATACAAAAAAAATTAACAAATAAAAACAACAAAATAAAAAATTTAAAAGCAAAACCCTCATGACTGCGGGTGAAAGTCAGTAAGTCAAATAATGGTATTTATTTTTTATTGACAAGGGCTAGGCTAATTCAGGTCAGTAATGATATTTATAAATATTCACAAATTTTGTTTAAAAAAAAATACAAACACAGCTGCAAGCAGCGACGACGGGCCCAAGCCCCAGTGCCACCCTGGTGGCTTCAGGAAAACGAAAATGCCTATTTAACCCTCTGGCACTCTGGTTTTTAGGGTTACAGCAATGAAGGGGTTCCTCAGACCAGTGGTTCTCAATTACAGTCTTCACATACTACCGCTCTGCTCTTTTGTATATATCTCTTATCACTTCAGGCATTTGTTCTATTCGACAATAATTTTTTTTTATTATTATTATTCTCTTATTGACCCAAATAAACACCATATCCCCATTAAGGATTTTACCTTAAAATGCTCTATTTAGTTCAAAACAAACGAAACATTATTTTAATTCATGACATCTCATGTTTGATGGATGTGTTTGTTCTGAAAAGGTAGCCTTCTTAAAGGGTTGGGGTTTATTTTTCTTTACAAATCAAGCAGACAAAATTGATTTGTCCAAAAGCAGAAGTCACATCTAATCTTTATTGAAAGGGCCCCGCATTTGAACAAGAAAACAGCACTTTAATAATCAGCAACCCAGAGGAAAAATTCATAATTGTCATAATTTTTCATGAAATGAACCATAAAGACGAAAGTGACACTGTTTAATAATATATTATGTGCATTCATAATTAACCAAGGTTTTTTCTCTCTTTGGGTACAGCTTTGGAAGAAACCACACTCCATTCAGTATTAAACTGCTCCTCTCATCTGAAGGTCTGTACATCAAATACATCTACAGTATTCTTCCTTCTCTTTGGGCCGGGAGAGTGATTGGGATGGCAGTTGACTCTAATGCACTGGCCTTGCTTTGCCTGTAGGCCTTTAATGTCGTGTCACCTGAGGCATGGGCTGCACCTGATGGAAAGTGTCTAACACCAAGCCAAGGTGACTTTAGTAGGGCATTTCAGAAACACGCACACAACTTTCATGAATTTTTTTACCCTCCTAATTAGCAGGGCACATGTGCGTACACAAACACATACTCAAATAGAGATGCACGAATACATTGATTTAATTTCACAAGGTTTACAGACAGGTTTGAAAGTACCATTTCATGTTTCATTCAGTATATCTGTCCTATAAAATAATAAAGCATCCAAAGATAAAACCCCACAGAGTAGAATTCACATTAAAAAAATGTACAGGTCACATTCCACCTGAAAATCATAAAATAAATGCAGAACAATAAATATTAGCATGACATATAAATATTAGGGCTGTCTTTTGATTACAATTTTTTATCTAATTAATTACATGATGTCACATTAATCACAAATTACATTTGTAACCCGAAAAGATTATTTAAAGCTATTTTTGTGTTAAATGAGAAAGTGTTAAGAAGACATCACACATAGTAGCTTTAGAAAGAAATATTTTATTTGATTCAACATACAAATGTCTTTATGAGTCTTTCATTCGATTCGTTCAAACGGCTGATTCATTCAGGAATTCAGTAAATGCCTCTCTTTATGAATGGGTCTTTGAATCATTGATTCACACGATTCATTCAAAACGCGGATTCATTCAGAAACTAAACACCGTTGCGTTGCTCAGAGATGCACAACAATCACTGATGTGGCTTTATACGTAATATTTTTTTGTTGGCAAAACTGAGAAAAAAACAGACAATATTGTGTTGAAAATATAACACAATATTAACTTCTTTACTGAACTGTTGTATAAAACCACATTTGCACTCATGATATTCGGGACAAAAACAGTACTTGTGTGATACTGCTCTCGCTGCTCCTGTGATATTGCTTATCATGTGATATAAACATGAGACAGAAACTCATACAGGAGCATTTTTGCCCCAATATCTTGAATTTTAGGGCATAACTGCATTTATGGAGTTGTTGCCCTGCATCATGTTTGTCAACAGTCAACTTTATGAAATGTAAGATGACGTACAGGTCTGGGGGCGAGCGCCAGTGTGTTAATGGTGTTAAAATATTTTAAATTGCGTTATTTTTCATAACTAATTAAGTTAGCTCATTAAACTGACAGCCCTAATAAATACTTACAATTAGCTTGTGCATTAGTGGTGGTGATTTTAGATTAGCTATTGCTGAATATTAACTTGTTATGCCTGAAGTTGCCAACAACTTGACTTTCTTTATGAGCGAGTCATTGAATTATTCACTCAACTAAACTACTGATTAATTCAAACACAAAACATAACTACAGTGTTGTCATCTGAAACAGCAGCACTTTTGCTAGTGTAAAATTCTACATTAAAGTATTTATTCATACTTACTTTCATACTTACCTTAATTACAGTACTGGGAAATTAGCTCAGTTTTAGATTTTGTTCTGTGCTTCATAAGCATATTGGTACAGGGACAAAGTAGAAATGGGAATCAAATTGTATTTATTTATTTTATTTTTTTGCCATACTGACAGCATGCTAAAGAGTGCTGGCTTTGAGAGCACCAGGAGATGAGCTTTATGCCAGAGGCAAAGACTGCCAGTCAGAATCTAGAGGTCTCAAAGAGAATATCCACTCCTTGTTTAAACTCAAATTCACTGAAGTTGTCAAATCTACTAAAATTTGGAATTGGAAATGTCCACACTGACAATTTTACACTTTAGCCTCCAGGCCTGCAATATTTAAATTTAAAGTAATATTAATGTAATGCTAATAGATTTTAGAAATCACTAAGCTAAAAAGGGGTATGGATAGTGTACAATGTTGTGATGAGGTGAATTGAGAAAAATCACTGGCCATAAATATTTCTAACAAACAATATTTTTCATAACAATCTTTTTATCATAGTACAGTATTTGTTACAAAACATGCAGCCATTGTATAGATGGTGGCCACATCAGAATCATCTTCGTGTTTTAGCTTACCAGGTCGCAATCACACTGTCAGCTTTTTAATTTTATTATTAAAAATCAAGCACAAAATATGCAAAAAGCAGCAGTCCTTCCAATACACTCAATGACCAAATTTGCTCATTAATTTTCATTTACTCCTTCAAGTGGACTATATTAGTGGCATAATGTAGGGAATAATGAATAAGTACATTGGGGAGAATATTGGATACAGTTCTATTCTCCATCTGCACCCATCACCAAGATGCTAAATTCATGAACTGATTTCAGTTTTGGTGGTTTGATTTGAGGAACACTCGTCATATGACTCAACAAATCGTTTTTAAAAACATATGCAGCGTTGCAAAATCTGATTCATTCTAAATGGACCTCTCTCATAACATTCGAAAAGTCTGGGTCGTTCTAATGAATCAGTTTGTCCTAAGCAGCCCTTGCTATATAGCGTTCAAAAGTCTGATTCATTCCAGAGAACAAATGCTTTATAAACAGCTCTCTTTCTCTCATATGTACAGTAGCATTAGAAAGTCATAAGTGAATCAGTACATCCTAGATGAACCTAGATGACCAGTTGTTTTTGTGGCATAAAATGGTATAAATTATAAATTGTCATTGGATAGATTATATGTGACCCTGGACCACAAAACCAGTCTTAAGTCGCTGGGGTATATTTGTAGCAATAACCAAAAATACATTGCATGGGTCAAAATGATCGATTTTTCTTTTATGCCAAAAATCATTCGGATATTAAATAAAGATCATGTTCCATGAAGATACTTTGTAAATTTCCTACCGTAAATATATCAAAACTTCATTTTTGATTAGTAATATGCATTGCTAAAGACTTAATTTAGACAGTTTAAAGGTGATTTTCTCAATATTTAGATTTTTTTTGCACCCTCAGTTTCCAGATATTCAAATAGTTGTATCTCTGCCCAATATTGTCCTATTCTAACAAACCATACATCAATGGAAATCATATTTATTCAGCTTCCAGATTATGTATAAATCTCCATTTCGAAAAATATCAGCCCTTATGACTGGTTTTGTGGTCCAGGGTCACATATCTGAAATGATATTGCCTTGTTGATGGATCTAACATATTTAGCTACTTCTTAGTAGCTTGTAGTAGAACTAACTACAACAAAGAGCTATTCTATAGTGCAGCTACTTTAAATTTTAAATAGCTTAGCTTGGCAAACACTGCATTAGGGTCAGAAAATTATTACAATTTGATATGAATCATGCGTTATGTGGTAGTTCCTAAAAAGCTACGGGCAAACTTGAGATGCAATACAAATGACAAAATCATAAAAAAATCCGTAAGATGGAAAGAAAAGAACAATGTTAGACATTAATTTAAAGAACATAACAGGCAGAACACTAGACACTGACTCAAATTTAGGGTGACTAGTCAATCTCACACAACAGCATTTATCATCTTCAACTGTCTAATCAGCCATGCCAAACCGTTTTCGGCACCACTGATGCATTTGATCTGAGCAAAGGTGCGATCAATGCTGATGAGGCAAACACTAACACTACAAATAAATGAACAAATCAATGCCTGTCGAGTACCATTCCAACTTGCCAATAAGAAAGTTTTGTGATTTTGATTATTTACTAACTAGTATCTCCCAATTTGCTTTCATGAATATTAAGCAGGACATGACAGACGAGAAAAGGCCTGCCGTCTGCTCGCCTGTGATATGTGCAGACAGATCGGCTCTCTGATGTCGGCGAAGGGTAAAGCACGCCGAGTGTGGCCCTGCGGTGCGCCTCTGATTCCCGTTGTCATGTTTTAAACGAACGTGAGCAGCTCGTTAAGAGCCGACTTGGCAGCAGGCTGAGATCGGAAAACGAAAGCGCTGTTGACTTTAATGTCTGAATTTGCCCAGCTGATGGCACGAACAAGGCTGTTAGTCAGGCAATTTCAATCTAAGCACTTCCATATTCAAAAACCGCTAAATCCATTAAGGCAAGTCACTTAGCCAAGTAAAGCAAGATAATATTTATCAATGATAGTGTTAGGTAGGATCTCTGGAGCTGCTGCTGAAGGCTACTGGCTGGCATCACTTAATTCCATAATTAACAGTTATCAAATTAATTTATCCTACACACTACAATACACACCCAATCCATTTCTAGCCATTCTTAGTGCATGAACAGAAGACAAGCACAAACGCTTTAATACCTTTGAATTAATTCTAATAAGCACTGTAAATCAAGACGCTAAAACAATTAGCTACGACCACATTTCAACACTTTAGATGTTACAACTCGTCTCAAGGTGTGTTCGGATGGATTTAACTGATCAACGAGATTTAATGCTTGTATTCGGGAGAGGAGTTGAAAACAGAGACGTGAAGCCGTGTACACTTGCACAGTGTTTGCAAACTTGATAATATATTAGATGTGATATTTGACAAAGAAAACCACAGATGTTTTCATTTAGCAACAGTTTTCCTTTAATATGTACTGCACCTGTATATACAAGAATAAAGTTCAGCCTAAATGCCAGTAAAGCAGGTTCTATATTTTTTATCAGCTGTATTTTCATGACACAATACAGCATTAAATAGTATTACAAGATTATATGAGAAGTTTTTACTGTTGTGAAATATAGATTTGGGAGCATTAGCGGAATTGAATAAACACAATACACACACCATCATTGTCTCTAGTGAATCCAGACAATGATCAAACAGTGTGTCATCATCAGAGCTCTTTGATGACATACATCACAGAAACGTGACGTTGGTGCCATCTCATATTAAATAATCTTTAGTGACCAGCAGAGCTTCGAAGACCACATTGTAATGACAGCGCGCTCACCCAGGTTTGCGCTGCAAAACATCAGGTCCTTCCTTCTTAACTGAGCATGCTCATACCTCCTTGTTCAGGAATCCAGTGTCATTTATAGTTGGACAATTGCAATGTTCTTTTGGCCATCAAACCTTTAATGAGCCGAAGTCAGCCCACATTCCACCTCTCTTCACTGGCTACTGGTTGCAGTTCGCATCAAGTTCAAAACGTTGATGCTTACAGAACAGCCATGGGCCCTCTTACCTCCACTAACTCTTACAACTCTGCACTGTTCTCTCGCTCACTGCTCCTCGATGGTGGAATGATCTTCTGAACCCTCCCTGAACTGCCAAATCTCCTACAATATTCAGGAAATGGCTAAAAACAAATCTTTTCCATGGGCACTTTCTGTGCTTTTACTATTTCTTATTTCTCTCCGTGAGAAAATTTGCCTTAGTACTTCTCATGTTACTGCCTGCTTAGGATGAATTGCTTTTTGTTGCATTTGTCATTTATAAGTGAGCGGATAAAAGCGCCTGCTAAATTAATACATTAAATGTAGATATAAATCTGCGCATTAGGCCTAATGCTGTAAATTCAGCCTAAAGAGGAGTTTGCATTAAAGTCGGCATGTTTTCTAAATGCGTGTTATAGATCTTATTGAGAACAATTCATTTGTGCATGTGTGTCTATGGTTCCTTTTTGTTTTTAATTTGACCATGTAATGTTTTAATCAAAATTACAGACTTCTCTACCTCTGCAAGCTCCTCTGGCTCCACTTTTGAGTGCAACACGTCTCAAAAACAAATCAACAACCAATGCATGGAACCAAGTCCCCATTCTATTTTTTCTTTTCCGATAATCAGTTAGACATGAATGTGTACATCACAATACAAATACGATAAAGATTTGTCGCTATTTCCATTGCAACATGACTTTAACAGGGATTAGCAGCAACATAGGCAACAATTAGATGCTAACTGCAGTCTACACACATTTCAGCAAATTTCTTTGGTGTTTTCTGTAAAACAGTTTGTGAACACTGCCACGTAATTTTTTTTATTAATTTGCTTAACAACAATCTATTACTGTGGTGTAATCTGTGGTAAAACACAGCCAGAAGTAGGGAATTATTGGTCAGCTGCAATGAGGACCAGAACTTATGTCGTTAGTCATAAATCCAACTCAGTTGGACAAGAAAACATAATTAGTTTATAAAGTTTCAATTTTGTACAAAGTCGAAAAACATATATTATGTATAATAAAGGTCATAAGCAGAACGTATGAAAATGCATAAATGAGATTGTATGTATGTTTATGAAAAAGCCAACTATTTGACAAAATGTAAAAGAGTCACAAATTGTCATTAAACTGTGTATTATAAGGCTATACAAAACACAGTTTAATAAACAAATAAATACATTGTAGTAATTTGAACCTAATTCATGGCCAAACCATTACACTTACAGAAATGTACTGAGGCAAAGACCATGTATAGTGATAATGGTAGTATACTGTATATACAGTATATGGTGCATGGTACAATGGTACATGTCCAAAAAGCCGAAGTATGTCAGAAAAAAAACATGGTATTGACATCGTATCATGAGTACTATATTACTTTCTGTTACTTTTCTGTACCAATGATTAATTGAATTATCTAAATGATAGTTGTACTCTATCTGGTTAATGTTAACTGATTAGCTTGATTTTCAGCTCTATTTGCTGAAAGTGAAAATGTGTCTAATCAATAAAATCTGACTTCTAATCTTGGCGCTTCCTAAATAAGAGTCTGTTATTGGACAGCGGCTGAGGGAATAAAAATTAGGGGATACAAAAGCTCTTCAGTGGGAAGTCAAAACTCCTCTGTCAACATACAGAGAAGCCTCTATCTAACGGCTCAAAGGAAAGTCTATGAGACCGGTGTCCAGAGAGGCCGTCCTGCCTTGACGGTTCATAATGATGTAGAGCATCTTTACAAACAAGCATCCTGCCTTCATTAGAGCCAGCGAGAGGTTCAACAAGAACCCTCATTGTGGTCAGCGCATCTCCGGATAGTGGCTTTTTTCATCTCTTTGGCACGTAAAACTGTTCTGGGTTCAGCTTCCTCTGTGTTGTCTTTCTCATGGTGCAGGTGTCTGTTTCAATAGCATCTGTACACATCCGTCTATTTGAGCTTGCAAAGGCTAATGCCCAGCTTGGTTAGCTGTGTGCACTTGCGGCACAACGATGCCAAACATCACAGTCCACATCTCAGTACACCTGGTCATTACTGAGGTCCAATGTAAGACAATATTTCATTATCTCTACAAATAATATGCTATATAGTGATTAATGACACCTTTGTAAATGAATTAGCATCTTTGCTAAAATGCTAATTTGCTGACAAAGGATTATAGAAAAGATATGTGCCCGTATTCACAAAACATCTTAATTCTAAAAGTAGCTCACAACTTGCTGATTTCGGAGAAAATCTTAAAAATAATGGGCGTGTCAGTCCTAAATTTAGGACTCCTAAATGTTTGCTCTAAGAGCATTTCACAAAGCGTTTTAGCACTAAAACTAGCTCCTAAATCTGTGAAAGATTAGGAGTAGTGACCAAATCACAACCATCCTAAAAAGGCTGTTGCCGGCAATCTGCCTCAGAATATAAACATTTTAGAAACATTTGACCATATCGCCTTTGGTTTTGGAGGTTATCGCAACTCCAGATTTTCATTTGATTCTATCCTTGTTTTTATTAACCAGTTGGGCAAGAAGTAACATCTGTTCTTGAGTCCAGTTTGGTTTTCTTTTATGTCTGCATGTCTTACTGTCGGCCATGATTATTCTACTCTGTTAATTAAAAGGCTGTTTATATGCATAACCGCAAATTGTTTATGAGAAGCACACACGTAAGAGGCTGACAAATAAAAACTTTATTTGAATATGGCAACATTTTTATTTTTAAATCTTTATTTGAATATGGCAAGCTCACAACTTGCTGATTTCGGAGAAAATCTTAAAAATAATGGGCGTGTCAGTCCTAAATTTAGGACTCCTAAATGTTTGCTCTAAGAGCATTTCACAAAGCGTTTTAGCACTAAAACTAGCTCCTAAATCTGTGAAAGATTAGGAGTAGTGACCAAATCACAACCATCCTAAAAAGGCTGTTGCCGGCAATCTGCCTCAGAATATAAACATTTTAGAAACATTTGACCATATCGCCTTTGGTTTTGGAGGTTATCGCAACTCCAGATTTTCATTTGATTCTATCCTTGTTTTTATTAACCAGTTGGGCAAGAAGTAACATCTGTTCTTGAGTCCAGTTTGGTTTTCTTTTATGTCTGCATGTCTTACTGTCGGCCATGATTATTCTACTCTGTTAATTAAAAGGCTGTTTATATGCATAACCGCAAATTGTTTATGAGAAGCACACACGTAAGAGGCTGACAAATAAAAACTTTATTTGAATATGGCAACATTTTTATTTTTAAATCTTTATTTGAATATGGCAACATAATATCGCACTCTACAATATTTCTATGAATAAATCTCTGACAGAGACCCCTCCCCTATTAGCCAATCACTGTGTGCATAGGTAGTAAGCATGCTGACATTATCCATAGCAACGAGGTCAACCCCGCCCTTACTCTTAGCTTAAGACTTCTGTCTGTTCCTTAGTAAACGTTTGTCTCAGCAGCTTTGTGAATAGGCGAATTACGAGGAAACTATTAGCTAAGAACTTTTACTGCTATTTAGGAGAACTCTTAGTGGTAAGATGTTGAAGTTTTGTGAAGACGGGCCCTGGATTCTACACCAAGTTCAAGTATAACACGTGAAAACAGAATGCAATATGCAGCACTAAATGTTTCAAACTGTATTGTGCATACGTTTTCATATGCCTTAATAAATTGCATGTTTAATATTCTTAGTGTTCTGTTATCATGCCGTAAATAAAAATTAAGAAAATATTTTTTTTTATGACTTTTACTGTAAGAACGGCTTAAAACTGGTCAGTTCAATCAAATAATTAGTCAATAAAATTATGTTTAAAATGGTTAATATTACTTACAGTTCATTTGTCACACTTTAATTGTAAGGTAAAGCTAAGAACATTGCATTGTGGAATACAGTACAATACAGCATGGTCTGTTGCATATTTCACATTGTAGCAAATGTAGCAAATGTTATTACTCTGTTTACATACAGCAGAAAATGTATGGTAGTAGTGTGGTATTCTGAATATAGTCAATATGTTGCAGCAACCATTAATGACTTAAAAGTGACTAGGGTAACTGATACATAGCAAGAGTTCATAGTGGAAATGTTAACCTTGTAACATCAGCTTGCTTTGCAACGTAAATTTGCAACTAATCACTTCACTGATGAAAATTGACTTTAATACAGAAAACATTTTGTTTAAATGCTTTGATTTCATCAGAGCCATGTTATAGCATTAATTCAGACTAGGTCATTAAATTCATCACTATTATTAGTATTAGGCTTTTTACTATTAATAAGAAATTAAAAAGAAATAAAGGGTAACACTTTACAACAAGGTTCCATTTGTTATCATTAGTTCTGTCATGACAACTCTCGGAGGGATTGGCATGGTAATGTACATGACAATGTTAATGTGTTTGGTCTTGACGGAATAGATCTGCTACGCTGCTGCGGCAGAGCATGTACCGAGACTTGCTACTGCCAATACATCCACAACATGCTGCTGTGAGCATGTAAGAAATATTGCTGCTGCATGTATAACATACATGAAATAACCCCCATATAGCATACATGAATCAGGTGGAGCTGGGGAAGGTGGAGGGTTTCCAAAGCAAGCTGCAACTGCTATGGCAAGCACTAGTCATATATTTGAATGTTGAGCAGCGAGCTCATTGGCTACCGATACAGGAGACAACCAATCAGCTGTGTCATGTGATAATGATGTCATTAGGTCAGATTGAGTTAGCCCTATCGGACTGCGCCATCTAGAGTTTCATGCCAGAACTCTGTATTTAACATAAATGAACAATTAAAAAAAAAAACCTTCTAAAGCATTTATTAATCTTAGTTGATTGTTGATTCCAGCATTTACTAATACATTATTAAAATGAAAAATTGTATCAATTAATGATAATTAACGGACCTGAGCTAACATAGATTAAAAATGAACAGTTGTATTTTTATGAATTTTCCTTTGATTATATCTATGTTTTCATTAACCAGTTGGGCAAGAAGTAACATTTGTTCTTGAGTCCGTTTTATCTAAATGCATTTTTTTTCCTTCTGTGTTAGTATCAGAGTGGTACATCTGTAGGCTACAGCCCTGTAGTGTTTTCTGAAAGGAAGGACACAGTGTACCCCTCCCCAGCCCTCTTCTCTGCAGAGTGTTTCTCTTCCCATTTCAGGTTGTCACGTTTCCAATTTTTTTCTTCTTCTTCTTCATGTGTGCTAGCAAGGTGACAGGAGACCGCTGTTCCACCCAACCAACCAGCCAGCCAACCGAGCAGACACAAATATATTCAGAGCATTTAGTACCCTGGATTAATCGAATTATAATTTAATCATCTGATCAAACAGCAATTAGCATAATCACTTGTGGGGAACAGCTGATAGAGGGGAGAGAGCAACACATAATAAACCTCAGGCAACTGCCGCTCTAATGAGACATTTAACTGCTAAAACACACATCAAAAAGCAACATCTTCATGCTTTCTGGAGCTGAGACAGCTTTTACGAACTGAAGGACAGTAATATGTTTTAAATGCAGTGATTTTACAGGGAGATCATTGTGAAAGGTGCATTCAATTATTAAAAAAAAACTATAAATAATGTCTATCCATTGTGCAAGCTAAGAAAAATTAATTATGTGACATAAAAAGGTATAATAACAATATGCAAAAATGAATGGTATCATACCAGAAAACTGTTATCAAATAAATGAATTCAAATTATTAAAAAACTGAAAGCTTCTGACACTGTTTCAAAGAGATCCTATATAATGTTGTATTATAATTTTATAGCTGTAACACAAACTATAGTAACTATTTTTGTCAGAAACTATTGTTGCAATGGTAAAACGTTGGACAAGGACATGTGGAAATCACATCAAGACCTGGTTTTGTCTTGCTGATTCTGATAAGGTTGATATGGTTGCTAGCATTTTTGCAGTGCAGTGATGAAGATACTACAGGTATATTTTCATTCTCTAAAGAGAATACAACAGAAATAATATTGGAATGAATAAGAACAAGACAGTACCATGGCTTGGTCAAATGCATGTTCACATCCTATATCAAATGCACGTGTGCACACATACATACTGTAGTACATTCAACGAATAGCAGACATCTGGCTAAAGTGACAGTGCTCTGAAAGGGGGCAGCTAAAAATACCAACAGCCAACTTGGTCTTACATCTTACAGTCTATCCCATGTTTAAAAATATATCACAATGTTGAGAAAGCAAGCTCTGGTCATTTGTCACCCTGTCACTTTCTCCCACCTAGGTCAGAGATACCTCAGCCATCCTTGTTTTTATTAACCAGTTGGGCAAGAAGTAACATCTGTTCTTGAGTCCAGTTTGGTTTTCTTTTATGTCTGCATGTCTTACTGTCGGCCATGATTATTCTACTCTGTTAATTAAAAGGCTGTTTATATGCATAACCGCAAATTGTTTATGAGAAGCACACACGTCAGAGGCTGACAAATAAAAACTTTATTTGAATATGGTAACATTTTTATTTTTAAATCTTTATTTGAATATGGCAACATAATATCGCACTCTACAATATTTCTATGAATAAATCTCTGACAGAGACCCCTCCCCTATTAGCCAATCACTGTGTGCATAGGTAGTAAGCATGCTGACATTATCCATAGCAACGAGGTCAACCCCGCCCTTACTCTTAGCTTAAGACGTCTGTCTATTCCTTAGTAAACGTTTGTCTCAGCAGCTTTGTGAATAGGCGAATTACGAGGAAACTATTAGCTAAGAACTTTACTGCTATTTAGGAGAACTCTTAGTGGTAAGATGTTGATGTTTTGTGAAGACGGGCCCTGGATTCTACACCAAGTTCAAGTATAACACGTGAAAACAGAATGCAATATGCAGCACTAAATGTTTCAAACTGTATTGTGCATACGTTTTCATATGCCTTAATAAATTGCATGTTTAATATTCTTAGTGTTCTGTTATCATGCCGTAAATAAAAATTAAGAAAATATTTTTTTTTATGACTTTTACTGTAAGAACGGCTTAAAACTTGTCAGTTCAATCAAATAATTAGTCAATAAAATTATGTTTAAAATGGTTAATATTACTTACAGTTCATTTGTCACACTTTAATTGTAAGGTAAAGCTAAGAACATTGCATTGTGGAATACAGTACAATACAGCATGGTCTGTTGCATATTTCACATTGTAGCAAATGTAGCAAATGTTATTACTCTGTTTACATACAGCAGAAAATGTATGGTAGTAGTGTGGTATTCTGAATATAGTCAATATGTTGCAGCAACCATTAATGACTTAAAAGTGACTAGGGTAACTGATACATAGCAAGAGTTCATAGTGGAAATGTTAACCTTGTAACATCAGCTTGCTTTGCAACTAATCACTTCACTGATGAAAATTGACTTTAATACAGAAAACATTTTGTTTAAATGCTTTGATTTCATCAGAGCCATGTTATAGCATTAATTCAGACTAGGTCATTAAATTCATCACTATTATTAGTATTAGGCTTTTTACTATTAATAAGAAATTAAAAAGAAATAAAGGGTAACACTTTACAACAAGGTTCCATTTGTTATCATTAGTTCTGTCATGACAACTCTCGGAGGGATTGGCATGGTAATGTACATGACAATGTTAATGTGTTTGGTCTTGACGGAATAGATCTGCTACGCTGCTGCGGCAGAGCATGTACCGAGACTTGCTACTGCCAATACATCCACAACATGCTGCTGTGAGCATGTAAGAAATATTGCTGCTGCATGTATAACATACATGAAATAACCCCCATATAGCATACATGAATCAGGTGGAGCTGGGGAAGGTGGAGGGTTTCCAAAGCAAGCTGCAACTGCTATGGCAAGCACTAGTCATATATTTGAATGTTGAGCAGCGAGCTCATTGGCTACCGATACAGGAGACAACCAATCAGCTGTGTCATGTGATAATGATGTCATTAGGTCAGATTGAGTTAGCCCTATCGGACTGCGCCATCTAGAGTTTCATGCCAGAACTCTGTATTTAACATAAATGAACAATTAAAAAAAAAAACCTTCTAAAGCATTTATTAATCTTAGTTGATTGTTGATTCCAGCATTTACTAATACATTATTAAAATGAAAAATTGTATCAATTAATGATAATTAACGGACCTGAGCTAACATAGATTAAAAATGAACAGTTGTATTTTTATGAATTTTCCTTTGATTATATCTATGTTTTCATTAACCAGTTGGGCAAGAAGTAACATTTGTTCTTGAGTCCGTTTTATCTAAATGCATTTTTTTTCCTTCTGTGTTAGTATCAGAGTGGTACATCTGTAGGCTACAGCCCTGTAGTGTTTTCTGAAAGGAAGGACACAGTGTACCCCTCCCCAGCCCTCTTCTCTGCAGAGTGTTTCTCTTCCCATTTCAGGTTGTCACGTTTCCAATTTTTTTCTTCTTCTTCTTCATGTGTGCTAGCAAGGTGACAGGAGACCGCTGTTCCACCCAACCAACCAGCCAGCCAACCGAGCAGACACAAATATATTCAGAGCATTTAGTACCCTGGATTAATCGAATTATAATTTAATCATCTGATCAAACAGCAATTAGCATAATCACTTGTGGGGAACAGCTGATAGAGGGGAGAGAGCAACACATAATAAACCTCAGGCAACTGCCGCTCTAATGAGACATTTAACTGCTAAAACACACATCAAAAAGCAACATCTTCATGCTTTCTGGAGCTGAGACAGCTTTTACGAACTGAAGGACAGTAATATGTTTTAAATGCAGTGATTTTACAGGGAGATCATTGTGAAAGGTGCATTCAATTATTTTAAAAAAACTATAAATAATGTCTATCCATTGTGCAAGCTAAGAAAAAATAATTATGTGACATAAAAAGGTATAATAACAATATGCAAAAATGAATGGTATCATACCAGAAAACTGTTATCAAATAAATGAATTCAAATTATTAAAAAACTGAAAGCTTCTGACACTGTTTCAAAGAGATCCTATATAATGTTGTATTATAATTTTATAGCTGTAACACAAACTATAGTAACTATTTTTGTCAGAAACTATTGTTGCAATGGTAAAACGTTGGACAAGGACATGTGGAAATCACATCAAGACCTGGTTTTGTCTTGCTGATTCTGATAAGGTTGATATGGTTGCTAGCATTTTTGCAGTGCAGTGATGAAGATACTACAGGTATATTTTCATTCTCTAAAGAGAATACAACAGAAATAATATTGGAATGAATAAGAACAAGACAGTACCATGGCTTGGTCAAATGCATGTTCACATCCTATATCAAATGCACGTGTGCACACATACATACTGTAGTACATTCAACGAATAGCAGACATCTGGCTAAAGTGACAGTGCTCTGAAAGGGGGCAGCTAAAAATACCAACAGCCAACTTGGTCTTACATCTTACAGTCTATCCCATGTTTAAAAATATATCACAATGTTGAGAAAGCAAGCTCTGGTCATTTGTCACCCTGTCACTTTCTCCCACCTAGGTCAGAGATACCTCAGCCTACATACTTCTCTCTGGGTCTCATTTTAAAAATAACAAGACAGGGGTGCAGAGAAAGCACATGAATAGAGAGCTGCATACTGGAGATAAAAGTCATTTGATGCTATTTTACAGATGGCATTGATGACAGAGCGATCCATTTGGTTGATGGATATTAGGCAGATGTCATTTACAAATCTTGGAAGGATTAAGCCTTAAAAAGGAGGATTTTATTATTATTATTATTATTATTATTATTATTATTACATAATCCTTGTCAATTAAAAAAAGGAATCAGCTATATTTTGTCACAGAAAAAAAATATATAAGGCAGATGTCATTTATTACAAATCTTGGAAGGATTAAGCCAAAAGGAGGATTTTATTATTATTATTATTATTATTATTATTATTATTACATAATCCTTGTCAATTAAAAAAAGGAATCAGCTATATTTTGTCACAGAAAAAAAATATATAACCCTTATAATTTTATGATTTATATTGCATTTGTTAAATATTAATAATAATAATTTATGATTTTAGGAGTGTTTTGAGAGTGTAAGCTAAAATAGATGTTGATTAAAAACAAAATGTAGAGAACTAGGCCTATTTAAAATGCAATTAATAATTTCCAAAGAAATCAATGTTACGTTTTCACTGTAAAAACAAGAAAAATACTTTAGTGACAGACTTTCTCTAGACTTTTATAGGTGAGAAACATGCATTTTGCAGCCACCTGTAAATGTACTAAATAATGAATTAAATTTAAATAATTATAATAATAAACCTTGATGGTTCACTTAAATTTGCATTCATTAGAATCGAAATATCATTTTAGCTATATAAATTCATCTAAAGCGGCATGAATAAAAATAACTATATATTATTCGAATAATACAAATAATTAAGTACGAAATTAATTTACAGTAAATTAAACAACAGTTCATGCCTAATGAATAAAACTGATATCATAATGTGACAGGACTATTATTTCTCCATGCTGTCCTCAAAATGACCTCTAAACATGTTTGTCCTCTGAAGAACAGACAACAGCAAAGGATTTCTCAGTCAACAAATTTGGTCAATTTTAGCAATACAGCTCATTGAAATAAAACTGTCCTATTGCATTTAGTGGTGCACTGTAAAAAATAAGTGTAATTTTAACTGTAAAATTTTGTAAAAACGCTACGGAAAAAAACTGTTAATAGGTTAACAGTAAGTTCCCGTACTATATACAGGGAAAAACTGTAAAATATCTAACCAGACATTTCATGTAATTTTACAGTAAAATGCTGTTAATTTTACAGTTTTTAGAAGTAAAAATAACAAATCAATGTATAATTTACAGTCAAAAACTGTAAACCGATATTCCCAGAATTCCCTGTATGACACTCCACATTTGAAAGTATTTTGTTTAAATAATTATGTTTTTTTTTAGTTTTTGTTATTAGTTATGTATATTTGGGCTTTATGTTACATCTTCTGTTGTTTAATGAAAGTTGAATGCATTATTTAAGTATCATGTGTGTTACCATGATGGTGTTTTGTGTTTGCATGAATGACTCTGTGCACCTTCTATATATTAGTATATACTTCTGCTTGTGGTGAAGCTACTTGTGATGAGCTTTGATTCTTCATGTGGCTTTCTCTTTAACCACCTGCATTATGATGGTGGTTGTCAGTATGTTAAAGGTACAAAACAGATTTTAATAGCAGTGTGCATTGTTGAATTTACTGGTTTACATTCACATTTTCTTGTTTGTAAATTACAGTTTTATACTGTAAAATGTACAGGGTTTGGCCGTAAATGTGTTTACTGTTTTTCTGTATTTTTTACAAAATTAGTCTGGCAACCACAGCTGCCAAATTGTTTTTGTAAAAACTACAGATTTTTTTTTACAGTGTGGAGTTGTATTGACTTCAACAACACTTCAAATTACAATCCTTCATTCACCCTAAAGGGTTCAAAACAGTCTACAGCCCTTAAGTAAACACATGAAAACGGTGTAATCTAATATTATTCAAAGACAACCGGTGAAATCAGTGGCTAACGTTAAAGTCAGTGGGTGGTTTGACTCATTCAGAGTCTCGTCTTGATGGAAAATATCCTGTTTAACCGCAGAAGCTGAAGCAACTAATGCATGAATTGCATTAATAAACAACTGAACAAAATGAGCAAAAAAATTATACTGTGTGCATTTGGGGAGGAGTGTTAAGGACGCCAACTCAGAATCTTTAAATAGGTAACAGAGGATTGCAGGGCACAGGTCTTACAGGACTGTCTAACAAACTTGAACAGATGGGCCTCTAATCAGCAAACTGCCTTAATTGCCCCCAATAGATTAACTCCCACCAAACGCACAGTTCCACACAGCCAAATTTACTCAAATCATTCCTCGCATTTCTCCTTAGACTCTTGAAGAAATCCCAGGTAAACATGAAATGAAGTCATTATTCTGACTCATATGGTTGTGATTAATTTGTATAATTCTGTTAGTATAACAGTTACCGTCAGGACTGTATAATCCAACAGCATGTTTTAATACGGCTGAGATTATAATCCGTCGTGCCTGCATGTTTTTTTTCTGGACAACAAGTGACGGATTATAATTTTCGAGTAACACATTCCTCGTCCCAAACAGCTTTTGTACTCACTGTCTTCATTTATACTCAAATCTGTTTTGCTGTAAATCAAGGTGCTAAACATATTCTGTTAGCTATAGTTATAGCAATTGCATTTCTTTGCACGACATGGCTGTCGTGCACATGCAGCAGTTGTAGAGTATCGTTTTCGTGTTCACAGAAAAAAACAATATCTGTTAGACAATGCTGCACATATGACTAAAAGCACCATCTCTTAAAAAGTTCGAAATATTTTTTTAAATCATAAATGGTTGAAGTTAACAGGATTTTTTTTTTATCTAATATTAATGTGATATTTATTATTCAAAACATTGATCCTTAATAAAATAACAACCGATAAATGCTATCTGCATTCAAACCTATAAGATTCCTCTTCAATCTGTGCCCTTTTATTAAACGTCAAGGGTCACTCATTCACACAACGGCTTTATTTGATACGCAACTATGGCTCTAATAATAGAGGTTTCCATAGTGACAGGCCAAGCAGCATGTGATAAACCTTCCAGACTACAGGCTCGAAATTTCTAGAATACAGTTGCTTTCTGAGATGAGAAAGTGGCCACTTATAAACGGGAAGGTTGTTTATTCTTAGATCATACAGAAGGACACGGAACCAATCTTACTTAGTTATAATCCTAACTTTTCCACAATGAATAAATGAAGATGTCAACATCTAATTTAAAATGAAGAATGACATTTTTAAAGACTGCACACTCATCAGATATGTGCTGATTTTATGAGAATACAGGAACGGCAAAAAAAAGCCAAAGCACATCCAGCAATAGCAGGAAAGCTAGTGAGCATCTCATTTCACTGTCTGCTCTGCTAGGCGATGGTGACTGATGAGTTCTTACTGCTCTTTTATGAGTTTCTGCTATGGCAAGGTGGTGCAATTTCAATTCAAAGTTATTACAAAATACATCTCAATATTTTTTATTTCATATTTGCCCGAAGTGAGAAATGCCTTGGAGAGCTTGGCGTTTGGAGCTCAAACAGCAAGAGTAGGGGTGTATTTATCTCCCTCCTCTGAAGAGGAGGATTATTTGTGTTGTTTTCTGAGGGTGAGCTTTCTTAACATCCTCGCCGCTTCAAAATGACTGCCATTCAAAGCTTCGCATTGAGGACTCGTGCCAGCGTTTGCCCAATAGCCATTTTACATCAAATCCTCAAACCTTTTTTTTTTTTTTTCAAAGCACGGGTCTCTGTTATTTCTTTGCATCATGCAGTAACCTTCCCTCGACAATGTCTATCTGTCTGCAATTCTATTTTCCCGTCTCGCTTCATTCTGTTTTTCCCTCCATGGCTCCCTCCTTATGTACACACCCTTCCATGTTTGCACCTACTGACCATGTCTCCAGTTCAGCCCAATCACACCTTTTTACACTGGTGCGAAGGTGCAGAATTTAAAAACAGGTAAGAAAGATAGGAAAATCATGCTTAAGGCACAATTGGCCTTAAAAAAATATAAAAGACGGCTTTAAATTTCTCGCTGCACACATATGCATCCACGCAGGCGCAGTCCCTTAAGTGCACACACATACACACAGCTATCAAGGCGTTGTGTAGTATTTTTCAGCTACTGCCCTGCATTTGTCTTATGAATCTTTTTATATTTTTACATTACTGATTCATTTTTATATGCTTCATATGAAAAAGTCTCACATTAGATATGCAATTTTGAAAGCATGGTCAGCAAGCTATTTAAAACAAACATAATCTAAAAAAAAATAGAGTTGCTAAAAATATGATAGGTTTTGTAAATACAGCTGTATGATATCATATGAAAAGGATTCAATTAAATAAAGCAAATGGCTTTTTTTTCTCCCCCCACTGCTATCCACCCACTGTGAGGCTCAAGTGCACAACAGGGATGTGTTACAAAAATAACTGGATGTAATAACTTCATCTGACGTGCCCATCTTAAATGTTTAAATATCCACAGCGTTAATGATCTGCCATCAAATGATTGTGATTATTTAATAAACCAATTAAATGCAATGCCTCCGTTTATTTAAAATCACCTAAAAAAAATAAAGCCTTTATCAATTAAACAAATTCTTGCCGTCCATAATGAAATTCAACTAAGTTGATTTAAAACAGTTATACGGAGGAGGGAGGGCGCAGCAAACATAACCAATATTAAATACGTCAGTCATTGTGGATCCAAATGAAATAAATAAATAAGACCTTTAAAATAGGATGTGCAACATTATTGAAAACGAAAAGCGCATGGATGAGTAGCTTCTAAAACACTCAAGTGTGATAAACAAGAGGTCACATTCATTAGCATCTCCCCATGCGTAAAACAACCGATAAGAAACCTGTGCAATACCTGCCGGAGGCCCCTGTGTGTGCACACAGGAATCATTATTGGGAGCTTTTGCAGTACGCAGTGCTTATATAGCGCTGGCATCATCAAGGCCATAATGTGACTAATAAGGTGGATTTTATAAATGATTAGAGGAGGGAAAGTCTCCCAGCCTATAGGTGACCACCCGTGACACCATTCAAAACCCTGACATGAATTTGCATACAGTACACCTTTTCCAGAATGTCCTGATGAGAGTAAATGAAGTTTGAAATTATAGGAGAGAAGAAAAAAAATTAAGACTAACCATTCAGGATGCTCTGGAGAAAGAGAAATGCCAATATCCACATGCCCCGCTGCGTTCAATCCCCAAGCTAGATTTTCCTCTTTTCACTCCGCACACTTTGTCCACTGCTTTTTCCTGGTCCCCCACTCAGAATGCCAAAGGTAAAACGGTTCAAACAAAAGCCAGTCCAGATTTCCTGTGCCAGCGACTTGAGCGGATCTCCACCGTGCGTATTATGTGTGCGCTTTTGCGCCCGGTCGTTGCGCATGAAGGATGTGCGGGTGTTCTAGTGTGATTGTCTTGGTTAAATCTCGGATGCTCTCCGGATGCTGCTGTGCTTCAGGGGGGGGGATGCTGGATGCAGGTGCGATGCTGATTCAGGAGCGTCTTTCAACAGAGCAGGTGGTGATGCGGAGGAGAAAGAAAACTTTCAAAGCAAAAGCAACGGTGCCGTTCAAGTGTGTCATTTAAACCAAGGGGAACCAAGTATTTTGGGAAAAAAGGGAAGAAAAGGAACTAAACAGGGGAGAATAAATCATAGGTGTTTAATCAGAAATGGGAATGGAAAGAAAGTCCGGAGAAGCTGAAGCGGCAGGAACAAAGGTGAGATCCCAGAGGCTCGGATGCTCTCCGGATGCTGCTGTGCTTCAGGGGGGGGGGGGCTGGATGCAGGTGCGATGCTGATTCAGGAGCGTCTTTCAACAGAGCAGGTGGTGATGCGGAGGAGAAAGAAAACTTTCAAAGCAAAAGCAACGGTGCCGTTCAAGTGTGTCATTTAAACCAATTGCAACCAAGTGTTTTTGAAAAAAAGGGAAGAAAAGGAACTAAACAGGGGAAAGTAAATCATAGATGTTTCACCAGAAATGGGAATGGAAAGAAAGTCCGGAGAAGCTGAAGCGGCAGGAACAAAGGTGAGATCCCAGAGTCAGACCATCTTCTTGAGCACCTCTCGCCGTCCAGCAGGCTGCAAGCAGGCGCATCTTCCTCCTGCGTGGCGCTTTAATCGCATTGGTTCGTGTGCTGCTAACCCTCTCTGCCTCAGAGCATTAGAGAATAACCCTCTCTCTCTCCCCTGCCTCCACAGCCCGGCTCGCTGCTCACTGCCTTAAAGGAGCCGAGACACTCCTCTGAAGGCTGAAGGATGAGGAGGACACACCTATTTCAGGTGCGCACTTAGTATGAAAGACAGGGGGGGGGAGTCCTTCTCTCTTCTTCTCTCGAGAATCTTTGTTACCCTTACCAAAAAGTAGTATACTTCAAGTTTATTTTAGTAAGTATACTTAAGTAAAGTTCAAGTATATTTTTGAGTATACTTTATGTAGTAAGAATACAAATATCAGTGTACTAGTAGTATACTTGTAAGTGTACTATTTCAATACTCATCAAGTATACTCAAATGTCATTTTAAGTATATTTCTGAGAAGTACATAAAGCCCATTTCTGAGAAGTACATAAAAAGTAGACAAAGTATACTTTCCTATTTTCAGTTTAAAAGAAGTATACTAATAGCACACTTGTATAAACTTCTTTTTTGTAAGGGTAGCCGTGTGTCAGAGACCTTCTCCAAGCATTTTTAGGTTAGTTTAAATAAAACTTCTCAACCAAAGTGTACTTTTATCGTGTTGAAGTCCGTGTGTATTAGGTTTGAGGAGCATTCAGAGTCCACTGAATAAACTTTTATCAAATATATACACATTTAGAATGTACTGTCTTTCTCTTCTGGACAATATTTATAACTTGCCTTTTTATTCAGAGGAGTATACAAAGTTCTGTCCAATAAAATGCTGTCAGAATGTACCACTTGCTAATGCTGCGGAAGCATTAGCAAATAACAAATCTTGCTTTCTCGGTTTAGCTTACGTGAAAGAAAATCATTGCTGCTGGTCGCTGCACCATATATTAGCTATATGCTCATATGGCTAATCTTATCACACGACGTTATATATATATAGTCAGTATTCTTGCCTTTTTTTTTTTTAAACCGATCACTCTTTTCGTTTATAACAATTGAAGCCGTTGAACTGACGTGTTTGACAAGCAGTGTTGGGGGTAACGCATTACAAATAACGCAAGTTACGTAATCAGATTACTTTTTTCAAGTAACTAGTAAAGTAACGCATTACTTTTTAATTTATAAGATCATATCGGAGTTACTTTTTCAAATAAGTAACGCAAGTTACTTTTTTTCCCCAATTTATTGATTGACAGCTCTGGTGTCCCCGTGTTGAGAGAAATCAGAAGATGTTACTGTAGTTCTAAAATAAATATGAATATGCATTAATTCATCTCACTCAAAAAAAAAAACACAGATTCAGTATTCCTCAAAATTAATAAAAATAATCCAACTCAGAATATGACGCAAACCTGCAATAATTAAATGTTAAACAACACAAATATTCGTTATGTATTTAATTCCATTCTATTAACCAATGTCTTTGCTTCTGTCCTTCGATGATCCAGTTCAACCGTACTAATAAGCACAAATGACTCTAGACAAACATTTGTGTCTTTTTTTTTATTGCTGAAGTGTGTTGAATGTCTTCTTCTGCATTCTACAGTACGGACGTAAATGTGCTTTCCCTTCAGCCTGAGGCTTATTCATTTCACTTCTGTTGTGAAAAGACTTTTATATTTGCCAAAAATATAACTTTTTTATTTTAAAAACAAACAAGCAAGCCCTGTCCAGATTTAAAAAGTAACGTAACGCATTACTTTCCATAAAAAGTAACTAAGTAACGTAATTAGTTACTTTTTAAAGAAGTAACGCAATATTGTAATGCATTACTTTTAAAAGTAACTTTCCCCAACACTGTCGACAAGTATGAATTTGTTCATAATGACTTGGAAATAAACTTACCTCAGTTCAACAGAAAAAACTCATGGCATCACTCCCTTACTAAACATGATGTCTGAAAGATAAAATCTTTTCTAATTGTGGAAATGTCACAGCATAATTTTGAGCCGAAAGTGCAGGGGCAAAGAGACATTTTTAATTTCATGAAAATAAATAAATAAATAAAACAATTTTAAGGGGGGGAAAAATTACCTGTAGACCTGTGACTTGATACCTGTACAACTGTTCTCTAGCAGACTGATAAAAAAATACCTTGGTTGGAAAACAATGCAAGTATGGTACACATGTGCCGTTTTTGTGCTATACAACACTACAACACTATTGCAAACATTCAATTGGACAGAAGTATGAATGCGTTGCGTTCTCAGCGCTTCCACAAGGGATCGCATACAATGTCTTCTTTTATGGTCATATGCATGTTGGAGATCATCTCAATTGAAATCTTATTCAAGATACTACTGAAGCAATTGTTGGACATTGTTATACATTGTTATTTACATAAAATACTTACATTAGATTATCTGTTCAATCTGGAGATGTATCCAGATGAATACAAAAAACGCAGGAACATGAGAAGTGTCGCAGTACAAAGAGAAAAATTAGAGCAACAGTAAAATAAAATAAAAGACTCATATCATACATCTTTAGAGACATTCTACTGAATATTTGTACCTTTGCAACATGTCAACTTATTCGCCTAACCCTAAAGTTACTTATAGTTGAAAAGTTATATCGTCAACAGAATTTTTAAAGGGGACCGTGAAGCTTCAGCACACATATAAATACAACAAAAACAAGACACATAATAATATAATTAAAGAAAAAAAAGAAAATTAAGTGAAAGTGCAATTTCCCGGTCTAGTCTCCCTGATATTCTATGCATGACTGGGCAGTCTTTTCAAAATGTTCTATGGCTGTATATCAAGAAGTGGATGCATCCAAGTACTGAACTCTATAGGGCTTAGTTGGTGTAACATTGGCTTCCTTTTACACCTGTCATTAACATTTTTAGAGTTTAGATACCCCTCCCCTGTAAGATACCTTGAGACTATGTAAATAGCATAACAAAACACTGTTATTTTCTGTACTTCTCAAAAGAACAGGTACAGAAGGTCAATCTCCGCTCAACTCTATAAACACCCAAACAACTGCATTCAAATCCAACCCCGTTTATTTAAATGGAAATTACAATCATATCACAGATATATATATATATATTGAATTAATTTGTTTATCATTTAAAAACACTGTAACGGAACGGAGCATAATTATAAACATATTTATACAGTTCTTCTTCAGGTCTTCTACTGATACCGTCATTGAATTCCAACCAGATATGACTTGAATGATTTTTCCCTCCTCCTCTAAGAAAACAGCTGCCTTTATAGTGACGTACATTTAGGACAAGGGCATCTGGATAACTTACTGTGTGAAATACAGCACATGAACCACTGACTGCTATTGTCATGTCATAAATCAGAGTACGATATATCCTCAGTATACATGAAGGTAACATTCAATCACAATACAAGCAATTACGAGTGCAACAAGTGCAAATAGTGATAGATGCAAAATAGTAGGATTTTCAATGCACTGTAAGTGTGAATAGTAGTTACATTCTATTTGCACTGTTAGATACTATATATATATATGCTATATCTCTCTATTAATAAGTCTTGCGAACAAATCAATAAGTCGTAGGAACAAATTTTTAATTTGTGGCCATAGTATATTGTATATATTTTTCCTGCATGTCATGTGGGGGCTCTGTAAATATGCAATGAATGCACTCTTCCCAAACTTTTTTTTAATAAAAAAAAAACCTATATTATGTGTTCATTTCTTACTCAAAACCTGAAATTCACCCAATCCCGATTCCTAGTCACTCAAGCTGTATTAAATCAAATGATGTCCAGATTTCAGGTTTTGTTTTAGTAAAGAATTGTAATCAAATAAAATCAAACCAAATATTTCCAACCAAAACAAATAGTAGCCCGACTTGTGTTTCAGGTTATAGTATTGAGAGCTACTTTCACACACATCACAATATTCCACTCCTCTGTCATAATCAACCTTTTCAGTGTACACATACTCAAGTTGACAGTCGGTAAGTCAGTCCTGGTGAGAGCGGCCCCTTTGTTTTGACAACTCCGCTGAGGCCTAGTGTTCCCTTACAACCAAACACACACTGGTCTATCGGCGGCCAAATGTCAGCCCGCTGACTTCTAGACATCCTGCAGAGGATCGGGTTCCCCTTTTACTACACTGCCCATTAGCCAGGAATAGATCCGTCTAGAGCAACGCCATATGATCTCTTTTGCTACCTTAAACAATAGAGACGATAAAGACATGAGGCGCTTGTGGAGAACCAAATATAACAACGTGTAAAGTTATCCGCCCGCTGTATCATCACTAACGCACCATTTACAAATACATGCAAATACAGATTGCTCAGCACAAATATAGTCCATGTCCATAAGTGTAGTGTCAGAATTGGCTGGGTCTTCTTAGGGGCTTCTCAGACCCCACACTAGTTCAAAAACATGACCATGACTTGTCACTGAATTCACTGATGACATGCACGAATACATAGACACTACCAGTCAAAAGTTTTTAAACAGTAAGGTTTTTAATGTTTTTTTAAAGAAGTCTCTTCTGCTCACCAAGCCTGTATTTATTTGATCCAAAGTACAGCAAAAACAGTACAATTTTGAAATATTTTTACTATTTGAATATATTTTAAAATGTAATTTATATTATATATTAATATATAGATACATTATTTATTCAACACTCATGTTGTTCCAAACGTGTATAGTTATTTTTTTCTATGCAACACAAGTAATTTTTAAAGAATATTTATACAACACAATCTTTCCATACAATAATAGCTTATTGCAACCCTATCTGTCAAGTTCCACAAAAAAAATTCTTTAAAAAGTTAATCATGAAAATCATTAAAAGTAAATAAATCACGTACCCTTAAAACATTTGGAATATGTCTCAAAATGACTTTTAATTTTTATTGGCGAATTAGTTTCACCCACAAAAGCTAATGTGAAAAATTACAAATTAAAATGAAAAACAAATTCATTATGAATGTGAAACAGACATCTTTGAAATGAGTTGTGTCAGAGGCCTGGCATTAGCCGTTGATGCATTACACAAATGCTATTGAGGGGAGAACTGGGATGATGTAACATCAGTTAACTTTATTCACAACACACTGTCTGTGGTTATATCAGATATGTGCAAGCACAATTCAGCCCTGTACTTCCTCACAAACTAACGGTCTCACTGACACTGTCTAACACAGTTAAGCAAGTTAATAAAACGCATACATAATTGAACATTTATATCTCCTCCAAAAGTAACATACAGTGCGTTCATGTTATTTTCTGATCTTATTTGATGACAGTATTAAGAATTGTTCATGTGATGTATACGTGATATGTCAAGTCAAGTCAAGTTTATTTGTACAGCGCTTTTCATGATACAAATCATTGCAAAGCAACTTTACAGCAAATTAAGTTTCTACAATATTTAGTGGTAGCTTATCAGTGGTGACTGTCAGTTAATGTACATATGGCAGAAATGTACGGAAAAATCAATTAAAAACGTAATAGAACAGACGATGAACACTATTAACAGAAATCATTATATGATGCAATCAAACTTATAGCAAATATAGCAAAAAATGTCATTTGTTAAATGATTGCCTCAGGCAACAGTATTTTGTTTGTTGAAGTTTACTTGAGTAATAGGCTTCACTGTATATATATAATAAAAAAAAGTTACAGTAAAAATTATACAAGAAAAACCATATGAGTAAAATGCATGGCACATAGCATATGATAATATTTTATTTAAACAGTTTTGTCATTTTTAGATTTTTTGTTATCGGTAATAGGGTGCTTTTATGTTATTTCGTTAATTTCTCTGTAACGAATCATCCACTGAAGGCGAGCGTAAGAGAGAACCAAGTGCAGTTTATTTACAAGTGATCCAAACGATAATCCGAGACTTGACATGAACAGACTTGACTTGGCATGGACAGGACTCACCAACAGCAGAGTTACAACATCAATACACGACCAGAGTCGATGGCAACATGAGGGCTACTTATAGCAGACAAGAGGGTCACATGACAAGAACAAACCAATGGGGAACAAGACACATAACTAAGACAACCAATCAGAACATGACACAATGAACAGAGGATCCAATGGCATGAATACATGAGGGCAGGGAAGCATGACACAAACAGCATAAAACAATTACAAAATAAAAGACATGGAAAACATGAACATGACAAAACCCAAACATCACATTACATTCACAATATTGCATTATTTTAGTGTCATGCCTTACCCTGATAGTGTTTTGTCTTGATCCCTATGTGTACCATGTTTCATGGACAGGCCACTTATGATTCATTATGTGGCTTTCTGTTATTCCACCTATATTATCATGGTGGTTTTGATTACATTTAAAGGTGAACGCAGATTTTGTCAAATACACGGTTATAAGCTGTAAAATATACTGGCACAAATATGCCATCTTGTAATACCTGAATCATTGTCAATGTATTTTTTATGGTGAATTTCTGGCACTCACAGATTGTTTTTTTATTTTCCATATTAGCTTGTATCTCTTGCACGTCTGATGTCACTATTCTTTCCTTCATAATCTAAGGATGCTGTTTGAGATTGAGTTGCAATTAAATTTATAAAAAAGTAACACTGGTATGTACGTGTACAATATATTAATTTACATTAAATTAAAATAATATTATTACTATGGCTGTCAGTCAAAAAGCTATTTTTAGGGCTGGGCAAGTTAATGCGTTATCGCGTTAACGCATTAATTGATTAACGCCGACAATTATTTTATCGCGCGTTAATGCAGTTTTTTATTATGAAAGTCCGTTGCTCACTGGCTCTGAATACATATACAGACAAACCATGGGTCACAGGAGGGGTGGGATGTTGATCAGTACTGGCTTGGGATGAGTGTCATCACGCATCTCAACCAATGTGCTAACGACTTTATAAGTGGGAAACAGGAAGTTTCCAATAGCACGTGAAGACAGCAGAGAAGCGCTCTTGCTCAGCACAGTGGAGAGCATAGTTTTGTTAACTTTGTGGTTTATTATTTTGAGTCGTTTGGGACGCGGTAGCACACGGCCTTCTCACAATATATTGCTTTACAGATCTATCACTTTTGCCGCTCAGAAAAGTTCAAACAACCACCTCTTCCAACCGAGCCAGGGCCGGCTAAACTGCGGCACGGAGCGATCGCACTAGTCAAACGAACCAGGCTTTGGGGGTCAAACGCGCTTGGGCACGGTTAAAGGTCCCCTGAAATGCTTAGAAACACACAGCGTTACTCTATGTGTTGACGTCATTTTAACTGAAACAGGAAGACAGGGCGGGACATATCAAGCAGCCCCGCCACTTTTTAAAATAGCCAGTAGCGTTTGTTTATATCACAGCTTGGGCTAGAGCCATTCAGAGCCGTTGAGCTCCGTAAAGCCGCATTTGACAGGGTATGCCAGCCACAATCTCATCCATATTGCTATCAAATATAGCATTATGTGTAGAATTCAAATAGCTCTGATACATTTTGTGGTCTGCGCCGACTCGCGCATGTGATCCGCTCCGTGCTATCGTGTCTCTGGCCCAGAGCAGAGTGTGTGTGCGCGGTGCGGTGGTTAGCGTGACACAGCGCGAAACGGAAAGCATATTTACACTGTTTGAATCGTTCCCTGTCCCCTATATAGTGCACTACGTGCCATTCACTGTACAGAAAATACTCATTCTGTGGACAAGTGACCGATTTCAGCCGCGGCTTCAGCGTCTATTTTATAGTGTAGGGGCGGGCGCTTCGGATTCTAGAGAGCATTTGATTGGACAGAAAGTTTGATGAGAAGCTGAAGTACGATGTGACGTCAAAAAAATCGTTGAGCCGTTTTGGCGGAAGTGACGAACTGCAAGCTTTGAATGCTTATATCTTCTAAATGCAAATTTTGTCACTGTTTTGGCGCACACTGCCTTAAGACTAACATATTGATACTAACACCCAAAAAACTTTAATTTTGATTTCATGGGGACTTTAAGATTGCCTAGTGTGAGTACACCCTTATTCTCCCGCATCCCGCACACACGAGTCTCTACCCGCCCACACCCGCACTTGCCCATCTAGTGTTGTCCCGCACCACACTCTGTTGCGCTGGGTACCGCAATACTGCAGCTCTCTACACGGAAGGTGATTACATTAATGTTATAAGTTGAGATTTACAAGAAATCTTTTAACTGCTACTATGTAAAAGGAATACTGCTGTAAAAAAGCACCTTATTTGTTTAAAGTCTTTGCAAACCAAATGTTATTGCACTTTTGTTCATATAGCAGTACTTCTAAATGAAAAAAAGTGCACAATACACTACTTCTGAATTTATTATTGAATTTTGTGCATAACAATACAATTAATCACGATTAATCGCAGACAATCATGCGATTAATCACGATTAAAATTTGTAATAGTTGCCCTGCACTACTATTTTTGTGTTAAATTAGAAAAGTATCAAGTAGATCAAAGGTCCGCAACCACCGGGTCGCGACCCACTACCGGGCCGTGGAAGAATTGCTACCAGGTCGCAAGAACGTTCTGGGAAAAATGTGTATAGATATGACTCTCTGTTATTTATTGCGTGTTAATGATTGTTGTTATTATTCAGTATTTTCGGTGTATGCGATTGATATGGAGTAGCAATTTGACGATTTCATGTTAAATAAGTAAATGAAAGATCTTTTCTGCTCGGATCTGTCACATATTAGGGGTTAAACGGATCGCAGTTGATCCGTGATACGTACGGACGAGACCCTATATTGTTCGGCACGCACGTGATTCGCAGATTAATTTGCCAATTTACACGTTCAAGCTATTTTAAACCACAAGAGTAAGAAACGAAAGAGAGCTCAATTCGATACTCACGCGCTGTTCTTGTTGCATATATACACATAAAATTAGCTTATGTCAAAACGGCTTCACGGCACTGTGCTTTAAATACTTTTTTTTTCTTGCTTATTCGAAAAAATAAGCAGATCTGTGACTGTGAACATTATAGTATTGTTGCCCTGCATCATATCTGGGGATTGGGCCAGTGTGTTAACTGCATTAAAATATTTTAAATCACATTATCTTTTCATAGCTAATTCATTACGTTAACACGTTAAACTGACAGCCCTAATTATTACATATATCACATACCACCACTATAATTATAATGTAACATCTGTCTTTATGAATGTTTAGTTTACCGAATAAATGTTTTCAATGCCATGCCAGCATCATGACAGTTGCAATGGGTTTTGTGTGTAGTAATGTGCTTTGTATGGCCTTGGAATACATCTCGGAGTGCATATTTTTATTTGTTTGTTTGTTTTTTAAACTTTTAAAAGATGTGGTTGTATGGAAAGTGTGTCAAGACTCATAGATTCAAGATTCAGCCACATGAGGGTAAGTAATGACAGTTCCCTTTCAGTTGGTCACTCTCGACGTCACGTCGGAGGACCGACGAAATTGGGATCTCGCTTAGAGGGACCAATCTACTTCGAGTGTAAACTAAACGAGCCAATGCACATTGGCATGCGATTATTGCATCCAGCTGCTGCTGATCACAGCGTGAGTATAAGTAGGCAGCAGGTGCAGCGCATATTCAGCTTTTCGCTTCGGAGCCGAGCGATCACATCGTTCCGCTCCTGACTACTCTACGGAGAGAAGACTGAACGAGTTCAGCACTCTCTTGGAGAGCTCTTCGTGTTGGCGGACGGCGCTTCAGCGGTGGTGGTTTCCCGTGTCGAGTGGGTTGCACACATCAGGCTGCACTACCCCCTGATTGTGTTGCAAATGATCATCTCCCCTGTGCGCCTCAGCACGCTAAAAGAGCTTTTTCCCCTAAAAGAGCAAATTCGGGTGCGTCTTTCTAAAGACGACGTTGCTTGGCAAACCTGATGTTACGTCTTTATAAAGACGATGTGGATCTTGCTATAGACAACGTATCACCCGGGCGTTCTGGATGCGGTCGTTACCTGGCGCTGGGTGATGGTCACGATCGCTGCCTCTCGTACCTGGGCATGAAGCACGCTGAGGTGGCTTTCGTGGATGGTTCATGCTCCCATTGCGGGGGTATGACCATCTCGGAGTTGCGGACCAGACTCCGTTACCTGCAAAGGGCGGAGTGCCCGTGCCACTGCCTAGATCTGGGGTTCCCTCTGGTGGCAGCCGGGGGCGTCCTTCTTCTAGCGGTGGGCGGACTGGTCTTACGGTCACGGTGAGGAATTCCCCTCCAGGGATGCCCAAGC
>NW_015506020.1:344650-369483 GCF_001515645.1 Sinocyclocheilus grahami
CTGAATATGCGCTGCACCTGCTGCCTACTTATACTCACGCTGTGATCAGCAGCAGCTGGATGCAATAATCGCATGCCAATGTGCATTGGCTCGTTTAGTTTACACTCGAAGTAGATTGGTCCCTCTAAGCGAGATCCCAATTTCGTCGGTCCTCCGACGTGACGTCTCCGTTCCCTCCTTCAGGGAACGAGGGTTACATACGTAACCGAGACGATTTTTCATTTGGGGGTGAACTACTCCTTTAAGTCTTGCAGACGTGCTGTCTCTATCAGAGCGGAGTTTGTGCTTGTAGCAGAGAGATGACCTTTGGGACAAGGGCAGATTGACTGAGGCTGACAGGACAGAGACAGTCTGTAACATTATTGAGCTAAAAGTCAGCTCAAAGTATGTCGTGATAAGATCATTTAATTGAGAAGGATCTCTAAAATCTGACTTTGTCCTTTCATGAATAGGGAAGAGGCTTTCATTAGAGTAATTGGGAATACGGTTTTCATTTAAAGGTGAAGTGTGTAATTTTTGAACCAAACAGAACTGCAAGAACAACTTGATTTTTATAAGAAAACATGAAACTGCATAATGCTTGGATGGTATTTGCTGGAGTGTTCGGTGTATGCTATTGCATTACATGTTTTTTTTTCCTGCTCACTTAAGAAAGTAATAGCCACATGATTTAACATTCACAACTTCAGAATGAGCTATCCATATCATTTTGATGCTTAGAATTAGGGGGTTGTTCAAATGAGCAATACGTGCCTTAGCAAACACCAATAATAGTTTTCAAACTACTTTTTCTAACACTCTTATGTAAACTGTCCCGGTTGCATTCAGTTTAAAATATCCAAATATGTCAACGTTCTTTGTGAATGAAAATATGAAAGATGTTTCATGTGTACTATTCATGGAAATATTTTTAGTTGGTAGAGACCTGAATGTCTTTACAAGTTACTTGTGATTTTAAATGAATTGAGATTATACAGGATTGAAAATACATAAATTTCATTTTTGGGTGAACTATCCCTTTAAGGATAGAATGATCTTATTTTTCATAAAATTTACTTTTAAAACCAGAATATACTATAGTATAGTATATACGTGTGTTATCTTAGTATCGTTTTGGTACTTTTATATTTTCATTAGTATTTTGAATACATTTTATTTTTATATTATAGTTTTTTTGCTATTTTTATTAGTTTTTATTTATAGTTTTAATTCTTCTTTTTTTCAGTTTAAGTTCTAGTTATTTGACTGTGCAAACATCAAGTTTAACTAAATTAAAATGATAAATGTTAGCAACTAGCTAGAATAAAAAGGATTTACTTTTTTTTTTAATAAGTTATATAAGCAGTATATATACAGTGTGTGTGTGTGTGTGTGTGTGTGTGTGTGTGCGCATACATACTGTATGCATGCATGTTTGTACTGCAAATTATTACATTCAGCAAGGATATATTAAATTGATGAAAAGCGATAGTAAAGGCTTATATTGTTACACAAGATTTCTATTTTGAATAAATGCCATTCTTTTGAACTTTTTTATTCAAAGAATCCAGTATCACAGGTTCCAAAAAAATATATAATAATAATAAATCAGCATAGAATGATTTCTGAAGGATCATGTGACACTGAAGACTGGCTGATGAAAATTCAGCTTTGCATCACAGGAACAAATTATATTTTATAATATATTCCAATAGAAAATGAGATTAAATTATTAAATTAAATTATTTTCCAATAGAAAAACAGAATACTGTTATTTAGTTTTTACTAGATTTTTCAATAAATAAATTCAGCCTAGATAAGCATATGAGACTTCTTTAAAAAAACAAACCATAAAAAAACACAACATTATTAAAAACTTACTGATCCCAAACTTTTGAATGGTAGGGTATGTATCTAACTTTTATTTCAGTTAATATTCAATTCAAGTCAGGGATTTTTTTTTTTTTTTTTGGTGGTTTTAGTTTTTTCGTTTTAGTTAACCATTATAATCCTGATGGTATAGCAATAATTGTTAATGATTTGTTTTTATATCTAATGCCTAATCCTAATATTTACATCTTATAGTATTCTTGCATAAAACAAAAGCACTTTCCCTGGGCAGTGGAAGTATGATGAATGACAGCCAGTCAATTTTCCACCCTCAGCCTCTGTAATTCTGCTCATCGCACACATGCCGTCTATTCTTCTCAGGTTCTTCCCTGATGTGACCTGCCACACTAAAACAAGCACCACACACCCGTGGCAGCAACCAAACCCCCCCCCAAAACCCCCCAGCTCCTCACCTCCCACTGGCCACTGGCTGCGCTGCTGTATGACACGATAGCCCCACCCTTCCACTGCAACCGCTGCTCGCCTGCCATTGGCTGGCCGTAAGGCATGGGGTAGAATATATGTGGCCAACCTTGAAGTACTAAACTAGGGCACTGAGAGGGTTAGAATGCTAGAATGAGGGGAGGAGAGAGAGGGAAATGTTGAGGGAGTGGTGGGAAGGCGGGGTTGGGGAGACAAGAACAGAACAGGGCTATGTGCTTTGTGTATTTTTTTCCCCACAGTTTTAGCACACAGCACATTTTAGCAACATTACAGGGCAATAACTGAATCATTGTGAACACAAAACATTATTACATAGATTATTCTTTAAGACATCCACTATTTTTAGTGAGATCGTTTAAAAACCATACTAAATACTATTATGTACTGCACATTACACCATTTATTGTTTACGATTTAATAAAAATAGTATATGAAAAAAGTTCTATAATGAAATGTGCTACAGTGTTATCACATGTCTTCATGCTGCATGTGAAAGATGCACATCATGCTGCATCAAAAGATAATAATCAATCATAAAATTTAAAATAAGCAATGGTTGCAATATAGCATAGTGCAATTATCAAATCCAAGGCTGCAATGGAATTAAATAACTCTATAATCTGATGTGCTGTGTGTTAGTGAAGCATGACACTAGTGCTGTCAAATGATTAATCGCGATTAATTGCATCCAAAATAAAAGTTTTTGTTTACATAATATCTGTGTGTGTGTACTGTGTATATTTATTGTCTATATAAATACACACACACACACGTATATATTTAAGAAAAATATGTTGTTTATATATTAAATATTTTATCTGTTATATAAATATATACACATAAATACACGTAAATATTTTCTAAATATATACTGTGTGTGCATTTATATATGCATAATAAATAAACACAGAACACACACATATATTATGTAAACAAAAACTTTTATTTTGGATGCGATTAATCGTTTGACAGCACTACATGACACTGTGTTATGATCTGGTGTTTTCAACATCACAGTGCATCTCAATTCACAGTATGCTGTGAACTCCATCACTGCATGTGCTTTAACACTCATTTGTGAATGCAACATGCACTAGGGTTTACTTTATTTAACACATTTCCAACACTGCATAAACTTCTACTAAGTTTAGAGGATTTAACCGGTATTCCACCAAAATTAAAACTTTAGGATTTCAAATGTTAAAAGTTTGACAGTGTGACATTTGGAAGTGAAGAATATAAGACATAAATGTTAGTACTGCAAAATAAATGATCAAATCTTTATAATAGCAAATATTATCAAATATTTACATAAAGGAAGTCATGAGCGCTTTGGTTGGAAATTTTTTTAGATAGCTCATGTTGAAATGTATTACTGATTTGAACAACGTGACCAAAATAGCCTGAAGGGGTTGCCAAAATATGGCTGCTGAGTGAATTGATTTTTAAAAGAGATGTTGATGGTTCTGTTGAATACTTGAAAATACTGTGTATACAAAGAATGTACATACTGAATACTGCAGAAATATCAATGTGTTATGTTAATTTGCTATAACAGTTTTTTCTATGAATGTACTTTAGGTTTAAATATGACTACCAATGTACCATGTCTATCATTTTTATGTTTCAGAAAAAGGGGCAATCAGCAAAGGAACATCTATGATCAAATGAAGGTACACTATATGGACAGAATTATTGGGACACCTGACCATTACACCAACGGGGATTTCACATTCATTTTCCCAGCATCCACCAAACCCAGACTCACCCATCAGATTGCCAAACAGAGAAGCGTGATTCGTCACTTCACAGAGCAGGTTTCCACTGCTCCAGAGTCCAGTGGTGGAGTGCTTTACACCTCTCCATCCAACGCTTGGCATTGTATTTGGTGATGTGAGGCTTGCATGCAGCTGTTCGGCCATGAAAATGCATGCAGTGAAGTTTTTGTGCGGATATTAATGGCAGTAGAAGTTTGGAACTCTTCAGCTGTGGTCTGTGGAATCAGCAGAGCATTAGCGACTTTTACACTCCATGCTCCTCTGTGACTTTACCTGGTCTTCTGCTTTGTGTTTGAGTTGCTGTTGTTTGTAAATGCTTTCACTTTCCAATAATAGTTGACTTTGGAATATCTAGCAGGGATGAAATTTCACAAACTGTCTTATTACAAAAGTGGCGTCCTAGCACAGTACCACACTTGCAGTCACTGAGCTCTTCAAATCAAGTGTTTGTAAATGACCACTGCATGGCTTGATTTCACACACCTGTGGTGAATTCAATAATTAAGAGGTGTGTCCCAATACTTTTGTCCATGTAGTGCAACTTAATAGACAGGTTGCTGGTTACAAGTGTGCTTTAATGCCTTCCCACCTCCTTCTACTGTGTGCGAAGCCAGCATATTTCACATTTCAGATTTTGAAAGCGGCTGACAGTGTGGCTGATTGCTGTCATCATTATTGTTTAGTATATCTTTTTGTGTTTGACAATTAGGATAAATGACCAGCAAGTGTGTCATTCTGAACAACTGTACAATAAATAAACAAATAAAAAAGATGAGTCCAATAAAGCTTGCGAATTTGACTGCTCAGCTTCACAACTCAATCCAATACCGGGTTGCAGTGTTGCCTAGTAACAATGGCACACAACTGACCTTATCTCGTGTGGTCATAAAAATGTATGAAGTCCCCCCTATTTTCCTTCCTCGGGTCTTTATTCCCCGCTCTCCATGCACAATCACTCGCACGCAGCCAAGGGCAAAGCACACTATGCATTTTCTTATTCCCTACTACAGCACTGCTATCGTGCATGTGTGAGTGTGTGTGTGTGTGTGTGTGTGCAAGCTTTGCCTGGGAGCTCCCTTGTTTCATTACAGCGTTGTTATCTGAACCAGAACACTGTCTCACAACACACACTGGGTAGGAGGGAAGCAGATCACATGGTTTAAATTTAACACTCACACACACACACATGTATCTATAAGGGAGAAAGAAAGGGAAATGTCTGAAAGGGAGAGGGGCTTATAGAAGAGGCTGTACCTTTATTGGATTGGCCTTGACAGTGATAATTTCGACAGAATCCATTCAGCCTCCGGGGGGAGGACAGACACCAGCGTTCAATAACACCTGACACTTTTTCCCCATCATCCACCACACTGAGGCTACAATGTAATTCTACTGTGTCTGTTGCAGCATTGCGCCAGTTTCTTTGGAATATGATTGTACCTCTAAAGATTGAATAAATGTACAACTCTGAAACTGCAGGCAGCTTTAGCGGACACGGAAGAATATTCATTGGTGTTTGCAAAGGCATTAAACTTTTATTGTGTAACTCATTAATTTTTATGCAGTTAATTAATTTGATATACTAAATTAATTAAACATGATTCATTTGTGATATATATTTGAGAAGTTATATTCTGTATACAAGCATTGTGTGCTTCAACAAAAACAATATTTACTCAAAGAAAATAAAAATATGATCTTGTTTTAGCATTTTAATGTAGATTACATTTTCTTTTTGTAGTATTCTATTATTTTTATGTAGATTACATTTTTATTTTATTGTTTATAATACATTATTTTATTATATTTTATAATACAATTATTTTTTATATTAATAATATTTTTATATATTATTAGTAGTATATTTTTTATATATTAATAATAACTTTTTGAATGTGGCTTATATCAGACAGTTCAGGTGGCGATCCCAAATCGATGCAATATTATGTTTATGAAATATTATGCTTATGTTTTTCAGATTTAAGAATGAAATAGAGGCAAAGCCTATAAAGTTGTGCAGTGGAGACTGGTTTCAATAGCATGTTTAGCATGTATATGGTGATAGATGTAACAACTTTTGAATGGCCATCAACGGAGAAAATAACTTGATGCTACAATTAGGACTGTTTTTTTTGTGCTCTACAGTGCATATTTTCCATTGATTTTCTGTGTACACATGCACTATACTTATCCAGGCCATTACTGCTAAAACTAAAACCATAAAAAAACACAATTGTATTGCTTAAAATAATAATTTAAAAAAATAGTTTAATAAAATAAATTAAATTATATTATTATTTAAAATTTTCATTTAGTTTAAGTTGAAGTACTAAAATAATTAGAACTAAATAAAACTAAAACTTAAAACCTAATAAAAACTATAGACATTTTTAAAAAATAATAACCAAAATGACAAAAACACAACAAAATTATTAAAACAAAGAAAAATAGAAAAATAGAAAATATTAAATCTAATACAACATATTACAAAAACTTTAATAATATATAAATTAACAAAAACTATAATACCATATCAATTATACTAAAATAACACTTTTGTGTCTCGTGTCTTTTGCAGCGTGATACTGCATTCTAAAAGCATGATGATCAAGCAAAAAGTAGATGCGTCTTTTAGATGTTTATATTTTTACTATTCTTTGTGATGGGCCTTGGCCTCTAACTGTGTATTTATGCTGGCAGGGGTTAACAGGGCCATGTTAACCAGTGAAACCTTAACCCCTTGTGTCTAACACCTCATCATTCAACAGTCCATATTTCCTGTCCTCCATCTTCTTCAAGGGTAAATCGTGTCAAGTCACGTTTAATTGAGCCAGATCAGAATGGGTCCAGAATCAAATCGATTTTTGCTGAACACACTGTCATCCACAGCACAACATTTAACTGTGATGTGAAAACAGCCTACAGTACGTAATATGGTTTCTAAGTGGATTTAAGTTTTATTGGCGATTCCAGCCTACCAAAACATTTCTCCTCTATGTCCTCTAGTTCTTTTTCAAAGGAGCGGCGATCAACACAACGCAGTCATATCACAGAAGGTGTTTGTGATGCTGAGTGCAGAGCGGCTCCGGCCCCAGGGGGCACCGTAAGGCAGCGAGGGTGGCAGCAAGACTTCACCACTCGACCTCCCGCTGTCCTGGGAACAGCTGCGGCGCAGTGTGGTGTATGAGCGTCTGTCGGGGCGCAGATGGTGGGCAAGGGTGATACCTCAGAGATGGCAAGCGGGCGATGCCCCTTAAGAGAGCAAGCTGGCAGGTACAGGGACGGTGAGCTTAACCCTGCCAGCTGAGTGGGTCGTCAGGAAGTGTGCATCGTGTGCAGCGATGCACACTGCAGCACGGACAGTTACACACCAAAAACAGACTACATGTGGAAAATCGAGTGTAGGGGATCGCTAATGCCTACAAGCAAGCAGACAGGAAGGAAGGAAAGAAGAAAGAAAGAAAGAAAGAAAGAAAGAAAGCTTGTCAGTTATGCTTCAGTTCTCAGTTGTTTCCTATTATGTTTCCATATGTTTCTGTATGAGAAATCTAAAGAAACATAATTGAGAGTACAGAGCTATAAAATTAATGTGGATATCAACATTAAGAAGAATATGATTAATTTAAAATTTTATGTTTGGTTGCCAATTTTTTTTATGCCAATTGAGACATTGTTGAGATATTCTCTGAAACTCCTGAGGAGATGCGCAAGATTATGGGATTTTTAAAAATTATTTAATTTTATTTTATTATAAGCAGGATTCAAATCTGCTGTTCGTTGGCTGGCACAGAGCAAGAGACACACATTTTTAAAGCACTGCGCATTATAACCAATCCCATACGATTATGTTGAGCTTATGAATGCAAGGACCAATAAGAGGCGTTCAGATGAGTCATCGCTGAAACATGCTGTTTCGTCACCGCCCGCGCTGGCTGAATTATCTGGCTAATTCTCTCATCAGAAATGCAATGCATGTAATTAAGCTATTAATTTCACAGTGTAAACAGCTTTAGAGATTATTATGAAAGTTTTTGAGAGTGCTTGAACTCGCTGGACTGAAGTGAAAATGTTCTTTGCTCTCTTTTTGTACAATTAAAGTGTTATAGGCTAATTAGTAACTTACAATGTTTTTATTAAATTCACATTAAATACAAAGCCAGTCATATTAAAAATATTTTATGGTATGATACCCATATCTGGTACTTAAGTAAAAAGACGGATTTTTATGCAAAGTTAATAGATTACACTATTAGGCTACTTTACTAGAGAACATTAGGTTACTCGCGTAACCCCAGTTCTCTGATAACATGAGTAAGGTATCACACTATGGGAAACGCCTCGGGCGTGACCAACCCTGGACGCACCAATTACACCACGTCTGTCAGTTGACAGACCAATCACAACAGTGATGCGGGGAATCCCGCCTCCCCTATATATATCGCTGCCAGCGGTCCCCACTTCATTCTCAGCATATCTCTTCTCCGTGCAACTGCAAGGAGGGAAGTGTGGTGAGATACATCTGTCACGGAAACACCAGGCTCTTCCACTAATCAGCGATCTCCATCACCGGAGTTCTGATCACATGCACCTGACCATCATTCACTAATCACCAGCACCACATTATAAGAGCACTCAGTTCACACAAGCACATTGTCTGGTCTCCATTGTGGATAAAGACTCATCGCTCATGCCAAGCTACTTACCTGAATTCCTGTTCCAAGTCTCCCGAGCTCCTTCGTCTTCTCCTGGTGTTCCTGTGTGTGTGATCCAATTACTTACCTGCGTCCGATCCCCAATACCAGCTCCTAGGAAAACCTTCCGTCATCTCACGCTCTCCAAAACCTGGTAACAGATAACACAGTCATCAGTATCCTTGCTCAACTCAGTAAAGACTCCTTATCTGCCATTTATCACCTGCTTCTGCTATTCCCTGACATCTGCACAATAAAGCCGTTTGTTTGATTCCAACCTGTCTGTGTCTTGAGTCTTAATACATGTTACATAAGACCAGACCATACAACCATGAATCAGACAGACGTGGACCCATTCCAGGAGCTGGTGGATTCACTTCGCCGTGTGCTCACTCCTCCTGTCACCATCGCACCAGCACCCGAATCTATTTCCCCACCAGTCACTTCTTCACCCGGACCGATCTATGCTGCCAGTCCCATGGTCAATCCGGCGCCCTACTCTGGTTCGGCAGATGATTGCAGCGGATTCCTCCTGCAGTGTTCGCTCGCCCTGGAGATTCGCCCCACATTGTTTTCCAATGGAGAGGGATAAAATCTCCTTTATTCTGTCTTTATTAACAGGTCGAGCGCTCCAATGGGCAGAATCATTGTGGCAGCAGAATGGACCAGTCACTAAATTCTTGAATGCCTTTCTTACTCACTTCCGTGAAGTCTTCGGTCGACCAGTAGGAGATGCTTCAGTCGGTGAGAAATTATACCATCTGAAACAAGGCAAAACCTCCGTGCAAGATTATGCTCTACGTTTCCGCACTCTCACAGCCTCAAGTGGTTGGAATGAGCGCTCCTTGTTAACGACTTATCGCCAAGGACTAGAGCTCTCTCTGCGGTTGCATCTCTCCACTTATGATGACACCATGGGGCTTGCGTTTCATCCAACTCTCCATCCAGGTGGCAAATCGGATTCACGGCTGTATGAAGGATATTCCATGCCAGAATCCACCCATTCCCCTCCGCCAACCAGAGCTTCCCAGCCCTCCAGAACCACAGTATGAACCCATGCAAGTCAATAACACCCGGTTGTCCTCGGCCGAATGTCTACGTTGGCTGACCCACGGATTATGTCTCTACTGTGGCCAAGGCGGACTTGTAATACGGTTATGTCCCATCCGTCCCCCATGACCAGTGGTGAGTGTGGTTTCCTCTTCCTCAGTTAATGTACTGTACATCCTCTGACTACAATTGTGCAGCTTACTACTCCTCTCAACTGTGTTTCAGTCCATGCCCTTCTCGATTCTGGGTCAGCCAGCAACTTCATCTCCGCCGACCTATGCAGTCAACTCCAGCTCAAGAAAAGACTCAACGACATCCCATATAAAATTCAATCAATAACTGGAAGTCCCTTCGGCCGAGGACAGGTTCGACACTGCGTGGGTCCCATCCTGCTGCATGTCGGCCAATTACAAGTGGAAAAAATTTGTCTGTTGGTTCTGGAGGAATCCACCGCTGTGATTGTCCTAGGGCGCCCCTGGCTCATTTCCCATAACCCCTCCATCTTGTGGTCAACTGGAGAAGTTCTGAATTGCGGCAATGAATGCTTTCCTGGATGTTTTCCTAACCTCCCAAGACCCATCTCATCGGTTCCAACGATCCCAGTCATCTCCACATCCATAGAGAGCCCCCTAGAGAATCGTTCCATCGACATTCCAAAGGAATATGCCCACTTCAGTGACGTTTTCTGTCCGAAGCGAGCCTCCAAGTTACCCCCTCACAGACCATGGGACTGTGCTATTGATCTCCTACCCGATGAACCAGTACCCAGAGGTAAAATATACTCCCTTTCCATCCCTGAACAGAAGGCCATGGAGGAGTACATCGAGGAGGTGTTACAGCAAGGCTACATCCGTCCATTTACCTCCCGTGCTGCTTCTAGCTTTTTCTTCATGGCCAAGAAGGACGGAGGCTTGCGGTCTTGCATAGATTATCGGGCTCTAAACAAAATCCCCGTCAACTACAGGTATCCACTTCCCCTCGTCCCATCTGCACTAGAACAGCTACGTGGAGCCAGGATCTTCACCAAGCTGGATCTCAGAAGTGCATATAACCTCATTCGGACATGTGAGGGGGACGAGTGGAAAACTGCCTTTGTGACACCTACTGGCCATTATGAATATCTCGTCATGCCGTATGGTTTGGTCAATGCCCCCTCTGTATTCCAGGGTAATATGAATGAGTTATTCCGGGAGTACCTACATTGCTTCGTGCTGGTCTACATTGACGACATCCTTGTGTACTCCCGGAATGAGGCCGAGCATCGCCTGCACGTCTCTGAGGTCCTCCAACGGCTCAGAGAACACCAGCTGTTTCTAAAAGCTGAGAAGTGCACTTTCCACCAGGCTTCAATCCAGTTCCTCGGGTATCAGATCAGCTCCCAAGGTGTCAAGATGGACGAGGGGAAGGTTGAAGGGCAAGCCCAAGTCTCTGTCCTGGTCGCCCGAAGCTACCTCAGCCATGAAAACCCTCCAACAGGCCTTTACGTCGGCCCCACTCCTGGTTTATCCTGACCCACAGAAGCCCTTCATAGTCGAAGTGGATGCCTCAACATCTGGAGTTGGAGCCGTCCTGTCCCAGCAGCAGGGGAATCCTCCTCGGCTTCATCCATGTGCCTTCTTCTCCCGGAAATTATTCTCGGCGGAGCAAAACTATGATATTGGGAATAGAGAACTTCTTGCCATCAAGCTCGCCCTTGAGAAATGAAGACACTGGCTGGAGGGGGCCTACCATCCATTTGTAGTACACACAGACCACCGAAACCTTGAGTATCTCCGGGAGGCTAAAAGACTAAATCACAGACAAGCCAGGTGGGCCCTCTTCTTTACCCGATTCCATTTCACCTTCTCATATCGTCCAGGGACTAAGAACACTAAAGCAGATGCTCTCTCAAGACTCCAATGCTCCAGATGACCTGAACCTGAACCCTGAACCTATCCTCCCATCCAGTCTGATTGTCAGCCCGATTCAGTGGGCCCTGGTTGAGGACATCGCGGCTGCCAGTGTCTCTGATCCTGCTCTGCCGGGGTGCCCCCCGACTCACAACTATGTCCCTCGCAGCCAAAGGACCTCATTAATCCATACTGCGCATACTTCCTTGGGTACTGGTCATCCTGGGACCAGTCAAACCCTCTCACTGCTACAAGATCGCTTCTGGTGGCAAACGACATCAGAAGGTACATAAGAGGATGCTAGGAATGCACCATGGCAATGACACCCCGCCACTTACCATTGGCCACAGCCACCAGAACTCCTGGAACCGATTTATCGCATGGGCCGAGTACGCACAGAACTCTCTTCGTCAGCCCTCTACAGATCTCACCCCCTTCCAGTGCGTAATCGGCTATCAGCCACCTCTGTTCCCCTGGGCCTGTATTCATGAAAATTCTTAGTGCAAAGAGTTGCTCCTAGTGACACACTTCTAAGAAAAATCTTAGAAAGGTGTTTCCTCTTAAAATTAAAGAAAAGATCCTAGTAAAGAAGAAAGTAATTCAGAAAGCATCTTAACCCTTAAAAGAGCTCTTAAGGTCCAAAATTGTTAGGAGTACTGACGAGGACTTTTAAGAGGATTAAGAGTTTCTTTAGCAGTGGAGAAAATCAACGAAATGTGAAGAGGGAGAAGACATGTATTGCACACAGTGAGTTAATAAGACACTACACATTAGATTGTGCAGTGATCATGTTTGTGACCGATATTATTAGAGACACGCTAACATCTCAGACACAGTTTAAAAATGCCATAGCGCCAGAAAGTAATCACTACATTAATTACGGCCACGTTCACACTGTCAGTTTTTATGGATTGACAACTGCATTTCCTTACAGTCTCGAAATGTTCCGTTCAAACAGCAGCTTACATACAGTAGTGTCTCGAATACTGTCTGTATGAACGCGCAACGAGAGTCAATGTACCCAAAGTGAAACCACACATGAGCGGCTCTCTCGCACTGTACTACAACTAGTTGTCCAGTTCATACAGTGCGTGTTTTCTGAGAATGCGGTTGTGAGTCTTGAAAATGTGAGTTTGGTTATAGAATGTGGTTGTCACCCCCGTAAATAACTGTATTGTGTGAATGTAATCATGTTAAGCACCCAAATACAGGACTGACAACTGTATTCTGCATATTCTGCTGCTGTGTGAATGTGGCTGTATATGCAGCAGTGATGATTTGGGTCTGTCATAATCTTCTATAAGTAAAGTGATCACACAAACAATTACAGCACTTTCAGAACCTTATTGTGTCGCTGTTCATTTCCTATCAAATACCTTAAGTACAACTTTAACAGCATGGTAAATAAAAAAGTAAGAATATATCTGTATATATAGTGCAGTTCACACAAGCACATTGTCTGGTCTCCATTGTGGATAAAGACTCATCGCTCATGCCAAGCTACTTACCTGAATTCCTGTTCCAAGTCTCCCGAGCTCCTTCATCTTCTCCTGCTGTTCCTGTGTGTGTGATCCAATTACTTACCTGCATCCGATCCCCGATACCAGCTCCTTGGAAAACCTTCCGTCATCTCACGCTCTCCAAAATCTGGTAACAGCTAACACCGTCATCAGTATCCTTGCTCAACTCAGTAAAGACTCCTTATCTGCCATTTATCACCTGCTTCTGCTATTCCCTGACATCTGCACAATAAACCCATCTGTTTTTTTAAATAAAGAATAAAAAAAGATAAATATAGATAAAGTAAAATTAAAATAGAATAGAAAGTGTTAGAGTTAGAGGGTTAAATAAAGGTGGAACAGATGTGTTTTTAGTCGTTTCTTGAAGATGGTTAAGGACTCAATTTGGGCAGGTCATTCCACCAGAAGGGAACAGTTAATGAAAAAGTCTGTGAAAGTGATTTTGTGCCTCTTTTAGATGGCACAATAATACGCCGTTCACTTGCAGAACGCAAGCTTCTAGAGGGCACATAACTCTGAAGTAATGAATTTAGGTAAATGAGTGCAGAGCCAGTGGTGATTTTGTAGGCAAACATTAATGCCTTGAATTTAATGCGAGCAGCTACTGGTAGCCAGTGCAAATTGATGAACAGAGGTCTGACGTGTTCTTTTCGGCTCATTAAAGATTAATCTTGTAGCTGCATTTAGGATTAATTGTACAGGTTTCATAGAAGTGGCTGGAAGACCTGCCAAGAGAGCATTGCAATAGTCCACCCTGGACAGAACAAGAGCTTGAACAAGGAGTTGTGTTGCATGTTCTGAAAGAAAGGGCCTAATCTTCCTAATGTTGTATAAAGCAAATCTGCAGGACCGGGCAGTTTTAGCAATGTGGTCTGAGAAATTCAGCTTATCGTCAATCACAACTCCAAGGTTTCTAGCTGTTTTTGAAGGAGTTATGGTTGATTGGATGGTGAAATTTTGATAAAGTGATGGGTTTGTTGAAACCACAAGCAGTTCTGTCTTAGCCAGGTTGAATTGAAGGTGATGGTCGATGCTGAGACGCTGCAAGCAGCTATCGTTGGATCATCAGGATGGAATGAGAGGTAGAGTTGAGTGTCATCAGTATAGCAGTGATATGAAAAGCCATATTTCTGAATGACAGAACCTAGTGATGCCATATAGACAGAGAAGAGAAGTGGTCCAAGTACTGAGCCCTGAGGCACCCCAGTAGCTAGATGTTGCGACTTGGACACCTCACCTCTCCAAGATACCTTGAAGGACCTATCTGAGAGGTAAGACTCAAACCACTGGTGTGCGGTTCCTGAGATGTCATTTTCCAATAGGGTTGACAGGAGAATCTGGTGGTTCACCGTATCAAAAGCAGCAGACAGATCCAGCAAAATAAGTATAGAAGATTTGGAAGCCGCTCTTGCCAGTCTTAGGCCTTCAACAACTGAAAGCAAGGCAGTCTCGGTTGAATGTCCACTTCTGAAGCCAGATTGCTTGCTGTCCAGGAGGTTGTTCTGTGTGAGAAAGGCTGAGACTTGGTTGAACACAACTCGTTCAAGTGTTTTTGCAATGAAAGGTAGAAGGGAAACCGGTCTGTAGTTCTCTAAAAGAGTAATACAGAGATGTTACAACATCCCTCATGTTATCAGAGAACCGGGGTTAAGTGAGTAACCTAACGTTCTCTTTCAAACATTTGCTCGGTATCTCACTATGGGATATATACAACTCCCATCTTGCAGATATGCTGTCCTAAGCAGACATGTCAACAACTCAGTGACGTAAAACACACAAGAAAAAACCCTGACTATTCTGCAGATAGAACGGGAATATGTGCAAACAAAAACCACCTCCTTAACGGTTTTTTATTATTATTATTATTGTTTTTTACACACTTAGGACAGAATGAGCCAGTGACAGCTCTGTGACGTCCAGTCTATAAAATCAGACAAAAGTGTGAGGTGAAGCCCAGCTTGCTGCTGCACAAATGTCCTGCACTGACATGCCCTTAAATAGTGCCCAAGAGGTCGCCATACCCCTGGTAGAGTGGGCCCTTAGGCCCTCCGGAGGACAGAGACCCAAGCTATTATAAGCTGATATAATAGCTTCCACTATCCAGTGGGACAGGCGCTGACGTGAAATAGGTTTACCTTTGTGAAGATCAGCCCATGAAACGAATAGCTGATTATTCCTTCTTAGTACTTTCATTCTGTCCACATAGTGACGTAATGCACGGACAGGACACAAACAGTGAAGCCGCTCATCCTCAGATGATGAAAAAGGTGGCGGATGGAAAGCCAGTAAATCCACCTGTTTGCAGGTAAGAGCTGACTCGCTCACTTTAGGAACAAATGCCATATTAGTTTTGAGAGTTACCCTCGAGTAATCCATAGCAAACTGCATACAGGAGCTATTAACTGACAAAGTGTGAAGCTCACTAACCCGCTTTGCGGTTGAAAGAGCCAATAATAAAGCTGCCTTTAATGAAAGAAGCTTCAAATCAATACCATCTACAGGTTCAAAAGGAGGTTGAGATTAAGGACCACAGACAGATCCCATGGCAGAATCAGAGGCTTAGAAACTCTGTTTAAACACGGCACCTCTCATAAACCTGCATATGAGTGGTTGTTGACTGTCTTCAACTGTTGAAGGTCTTCCTGTCAACTCCCACATGACTTGCCGAAATTGCAGCGAGGTAAACCTTAACTGTTGAAAAGGCTCTGCCCTTATCCAAAAGTTCCTGCAGAAAGCATAACACTCAGAGGTAAACCCGCAATGCTCAAGTTTAACCTCTCACGGGCCAGGCCCAAAGAGCCACTTTGTCCGGGGCTGGGTGAAAGATCTGCCCGCGCACTTGTGAGAGGAGGTCTCTGTGCGGCGGGAGCGGCCTAGGCTGGTCGCACAGGAGCTGCATTATCTCCGTCAGCCACAATTTCCCTGGCCATTTCGGGGCGTTCAGTATGACTGAGTGACCACATTCCCTTACTATTTTCAGTGTATGTACGATCAGACTCAGCGGAGAAAATGCGTAAAGCAGTGTGTTTGGCCACGGGTGTGTTAGCGCATCCACACCCATAGGAGCACCTTCTCATGCCAGCGAGAAGAAAAATGGGCAATGCATGTTTTCGTGCGAGGCGAAGAGATCTACGGCCTCCCCCACAGTTGGCTCACTACCTGAGGGTGGAGAGTCCATTCTCCATTAGGGGTTGAATGACTTCTGATTTTTTAAAGTCAACTTTTATGTGATGAAAGTTGAGTCGAAGTCGACTAGTCGCTGATGACATCATTAATGAACAAATAAGCCTGGAGCTGTGACAAACACCTTGAGCGTGTGCCCCCTTGTCGATTTATGTATGCCACAACCATTGTGTTGTCTGATCTGATCAAAACGTGGTGGTTCCTTAGGAACTGTACAAAATATTTTAATGCCAGAAAAACAGTTCCAGGAAGTTTATGTGTGCGTTCTGTAGCGGGACGGGCCATTTTTCCTTCGCTATCCTGCCCTCGCACACTGCACCCCAGCCTGTGAGCGAAGCATCCGTCGTCACCACCTTTATCAGAGAAACTGCTCCCAGCATATTCCCTGATTTGAGAAACGAACGATCTCTCCAGTGACGGAGAGTGTGCATGCAGAGTGAGGTCACCATCACTTTGCGCTGCAAGCCAGCACTGAAACTCCCTCATTCGCAGCAGCCCCAGAGGAGTAACCGAGACAGTTGAGGCCATCAGTCCCAGCAGGCGTAAACATAGTCTGAATGGGACTTTTCTCCCTTTCTGAAAAAGGGATAAACAGCCACGAATCGACCTGATACTCTCCTCTGACAGAACGCTTGATACAGGACTGAGTTCAGTCAGAGACCCAGGTAGATTATCTCCTGTGTGGGCACCAAGCAGCTTTTTATCTCGTTTATTTTGAACCCCAAGTTCTGTAAATGAGACACAAGTGTTTTTGTATCTGTCTCTGTCTGCTGCCGCTACAGAGTGCAGAGAAGCAGATCGTCTAAATAAGCTGACACTCTGAGACCCGCTATTCTCAGCGGAGTCAGAGCTCAGCCAGGGCAGAGCAGAAAGCCTTTCTGTCCGTCCGGGCAGTGACGGGGAGGTGGAGAATAAGGCCGTCCGGCAATTGGGGTGGAGGTGATTTGCCACCGACAATTCCACCGGCAGGGGGTTTAACATCCCTAGGTCCTCCATATTGTACACGTCCAGCCTAGAGAAACCTTTAACAGGCACTCTATGAGAGAACGGTTTGTTCCAGAAATAGCACATCTATGCAACACATGCTGGGACAGCTGGAAATCAGCTGCTTGGCGTGGGAAGTGCCTGATGGCAGCCTCTTCCCATCATATAAGTATCTCTCTGAGCCCTGGCCCTCCTGCTGTGAAGGCCAGTCGATAGAGAGTTTGGCAGCTGCCCTCCTGGACACTTCAATGAGGTCCAGGTCTCCCCGTGCGGGGGAGAGAGACTCACCTGTTACACTGCCCGGTCTGGAAGAGAGATTAGGAGGGACGATTGCATCATCTTCATCTTCCTCCAAATCCTCTTCCAAGAGACGAGCGATCGTCTCATCATCTTCCTCTTCGCACCACAGTACCACAGAACCCCCCCGTTTCTGTGGTCTAGAACTGTCCCTGCACAAGAGAGACTCTAGGTTTATTTCCCTTAAGAAAAATATGTGAAGCAGGAAAGTTTTGCTCTCCATTTAATGTCACTGCTGTCTAGAATAAACAACCGAGAGATTAAAAGATTTAATTTGTATTTTTATCCTATATGGGCAGACCTGAAATACAGGTAAACAATCCCAATTTTATTTGAGTTCAATTAACATGGAAGGTAGTGGTAATAACCCAGTGTCAAAATAAGTTACACTGTCTTTTACACAACAAAGGCTAGAATGTGATCCTTGGTTTAAATATTAAAGATCTTGTACAGTCTCAAACAAGCTGGTTTGGTCTACTTTGAAAAGTTTGAAAAGCTGTGCTTCAAAGTAAACTCTTTTAAGACTAAATGTGTGAAGATTCTCAGTTATCAAAGACATTGTAGTATGCTAGTTGTTATTTTTAACCTGGTCTCATTTTATATGTAGGTATTAATGCGTAACATTTACAAGCACAAAACATACATTTTGTACGTTTTTATTGATGCTAAAATGTACAATTTAGACGTATTTCAACATTTAAAATGTACAAATCGCTACGTATTTTTAGCTAAAAAACGTAAAATATTTACGTATCTTTTATATCAAGATATTCGTATCAATGCATTTTTATAATTTTATCAATAAGCGATTTCGATTTTTAGACTCCTTAACCTACCACCAAACCTAAACCTACCCATTTTATAGCGAATATGCATTTTTATAATTTTATCAATAAGCGATTTAGATTTTTAGACCCCTTAACCTACCTCCAAACCTTAACCTACCCATTTTATAGCAAATATAAAAGGATATGAAACGCAATTGACGAAATATGCAGGAAAATAACCATTTTAGTAACAATAGCGTTACAAATATTTTTATAGTCGCTAATTCCACTCCTACCTCTAAACCTAAACATAACTATTTCTGTACAGTATAAGAAAAACATGACAGAGAGATAAATGCAATTACAATCATTTATTTATTGCAAAAATGTCAAAAACATGTACCAAAAGTAATCTAAATGACAATGCGCTGCACCCGCAGTCCTCTCTGGCGGAATACAATAGGTTTGTGTGAGGTGCAGAGCAGAATTTAAGTTGTTAATCGCTGAAAATATTATCCAGATTATTTTCCCAATCCACCGTGAACTTGTGAAGGCGCACGTGCATCATTCAAACACATCTCACCAGAAACACGGCATGTGTGAGAAATGCAGGCGAGAGCCAATGAGTGTTCGATTATCCTGCAGTAAAACCTTTCGTTTGAAGCGCCAACATTTGAATTTGTAAAAAGCGCGTCAGTTAGTGGCAGTGCAGGCTTTGCTGTTTACGGTCTGGACTTGCTGCTCGGGATGAAGATGAAGATCGCAGAATAAAGGCTTGGATTTGGGTCTGTTCCTCACAGTTGTATGGATTCTGAAGATTTGGATTACAGCGCACAAATAAAATTGTTTCATTTCGTAATTATGTTGCATTTTTGGTGTATTTTATAGTTCTATTAATTTGTCAGAGACAACGCCTTTTGTGCCCCATGGTAAACAAAGTAAATATTACATGACAAGTAGGCCTAAAGGTTTAACAATTGCAGAAATGTTATTTATTCTAAGGGTTTAAAGTGAAGTCTTGTTTAAAATTATGTAGGCCTATTCTTGGAAACGAGCCGGTATTCTGTCGATTTGTGCTACCCTGTCAGATTTTGCTACCTCCCATATTTTGTTACCTCCCTTTAAAACAGCGGGTAGTACAATTCGACGACGAAACACGCTGCCTGTAAAATTATGGTTTATTAACGTCTACACCTACCACAACCCTAAACCTACCCTTACAGTAATGCAGATACATTAAATATTGTTCAGCATGAGAAAAAGGACGCAATATTGATGTGCGCATGCGCAATAAATCCTGGTAGGACAATCTGACGGGTAGGATCAAATGTCAGGACACTTGTTAGCAGAAATCACACAGAACAGAACGAAATGTTATCATTTCATATTAAGTAAATGAGCAAACAATTTAATAATGCAATTGAAAACAAGGTCATTGATATGACAACTAAAACAACATTAATAATAATAAAATGAATGCCATGATTTAAATATTCTAATCATAAGGATTCATTTTTAGCTGTCCTCAATACGTCAGTTTAAATGCTGAAAATACGTAAATATTTATACGTTTAAATGCTAAAAATACGTAAGTATTTGTATGTTTAGATGCTGAAAATACGTCAGCATTGTACGTTTTAGTGCCTGTAAAAACATAAGTAAATGTACGTTTTATAGAACCACATTTGACGTAAAATACATACGAATTAGCATGAGATCACATTTTCTAGTCAACTGGATGTGTCGTCCTGTTTCTCAGAGACTCTTCTTTAAAAGCATAACTAGTGAGAGTTTACTAGTTACTAATGATGAATCTTTAAACATGCTTTTAGCAGAAACACCGCCTGATTCAATTTAGCAGTTACAATACACACTGGAGACATAACAACATAAAACGAGCTGTAAATGTTCAGATGACTGCGGTGAATTAACCAATTAGTACATGCAAAGAGAGAAGTTTGAAAAAGGAAAAAGAAGAGATAAGGGGAGAGGATAGAGAAAGCTTCAGCCCCAACTTTTAATATAAGATAGGCCTATACTATCCTTTTTTGTTCTGTTTAAAGAGGTCATGAAATGGATTTTTTTATTATTATTGTTATAATAGGTTTTATATTAGTGCCAATAAAGCACACTAAACTGAAACTAAAAAGTATATCTGAGAGAAATTTTGCATTGTTTTAATAATTATGGTAGGGTTTTGGAACGTCCTTTCTCACAAGAAATGTAATTGCACTCTGCCTGCAATTGGAACTGAATCACTGCTTTAATAACCCACAAATTCTGCCCCATCACCTGCAAACTAAATGGTCCAGGCTGGGACAGGATGGAAATGAACTTTGTGGACAGGTCATTACCACACGCCTCCCCCTCCTTTCTCCCTCTTAATCCCAGATTGTCCAACTCCTCTTCCCTGCCTGTAAATACACAATATCCAATATCACCATGCAAGATGCCAACAGATGCACTTAGACAAGCATTATGGACTTAGAGATGCTTCAGTAATTCGGTCAGCGCAAGGCGTGGAGATTATTCGATTGAGGAACGTGTCCAGGTCTTAGGTCGAGCGGCAGAAATGTACAACAGGTGGTCAGTTTCAGAGTGGACACGGCATGAGAAGAGAGCATATGCTGTTAATAACCCTAATTAAATATTAGGTTTTAATTTAAAATATAAGGAGACACCTCACTGTAATTATTAAAGATAATCGTCTGTGGTCACAAAATTTTAACTGGAATGCTTTTTTAATGAGTTTATTATTTTTTAAATATATTTTATTTTAAGTTGATTGTTTTTACAGTAAATATTTTGATAATACTTTTTTTTGTTTTTCAAACGATTATGATGACTAAATTCTACCAAATATTAAACGCTACCCAACCCACCATCTCTGCACACAAAAGTGTTTGAAGGTGATGTGTTAAAATGGCAGTGGTTCTGTGAAAGATGTTGTCTTATAAGGAGGCCGGTGAATTTAGCTCTGACTGGTTCTCTGTCTTGCCTCTCAAGTCTTGTTCCAATCAGGGTTCGACGAAGATTAAGAAGCAATGTTCCAGTAAAGGCGATTTGGATAGTAAACTGTTAGCCTGCTCACTCCGATAATCTCCCTCATTTACCGCACAGTTTGTTAGGCGGGGGTCCGGTGGGGGAGCGGTAAACTATGCCCTCATCTGACTATCAATGGTACTTCAAGACAATAGGCTGAATGTAAGGATATTTATGGATAGCCTATAGGCTAATACTGCTCGTGCAGCCTATATACACAGAGAAAATTGTTTAGACACCAGATATAATATTTGATATGGCAAACACTATATTGTGCAGGACAGGACACTATATTTCATTTATGTAGGCCTAAGTGAGGATAGCAAAAAAATATATATAAAAAAGTAAAGTGTGACATATACTCAAAAATTCTTCATACAGCGGATTGCCTGTAAAATTGATTTAAAAAAATTTGGGACCAAAAATTATTCAGACACTTTGACCTGACCATGTTTTGCTTACGTGTTTGTTTGTTGGCTTGGTAATTGGTTGACCTAAAATGTACTTAAATTTAACAGCTTACAGCTATTCAGCCTAATTCATTACATAGCCGGTCTTTCTATCAAAGTTATCTGACATTATTAAAGGGGTCATATGATGTTGCTAAAAAGAACATTATGTTCTTATTTTTGGTGAACAGTATTTGGTGTAATGAAATGTGTTTATGCGGTTTAAGGTTCAAAAAACACATTATTTTCCACATACTGTACGTTATTGTTTCTCCTCTATGCCCTGCCTTTCTGAAACGCGTCGATTTTTACAAAGCTCATCGGTCTGAAAAGCGAGGTGTGCTCTGATTGGCCAGCTATCCAGTGCATTGTGATTGGCCGAATACCTCAAGCGTGTGACGGAAATGTTACGCCCCTTACCACATTGTGATGCCGTGTCCAGCCGGAGCGACGAGACATAAACATTAAAACCCATTATAAACGAGGCATTTGTTGCATCCAGTGGGGACATAATTACGGATTATAATGACTTATACTGTCTTTTTAATGCGTTGCGTTGCATCGCGCAGCGGAAACATAAAACATTGTCTGCATCTGTGATCGGAGAAATGACAAACAGCAAGTGCTACTCTACACTGCTCAAAACTCGCGTTTGAATCATCAGAGACAAATTCTTTAAATATAAAAAACGTATTTACAGGTTGTGAGTCAGAACAGCCGGCATTGTAGTCTACTCTCCCAGGATCAGGAAACAGTCCTCCATAAAATGCGCTGCACACATCTGAATATTTGGGTTGAAGTGTTCTGGAACAGTGTTGTAAATACAACTTAACCACTGATTTCTAGTCATGTCCTCTTTTGGAAGGCCTTCACAACGAAACACAGCGTCACACACGGACTTGTTGCCTTGAGTGAGCCGCGGCCTAGAGTGAGCGGAGGCTGGCTTGAGTGAGCGGAGGCTGGCTTGAGTGAGCAGAGGCAGTGGGCTTGAGAACGGCGCGGCTGGCGGATTTGACGAAGGAGCTTCCGGCGGGCTTGCGGCAACCACATGTGACGACCAGTGTTGGGGAAAGTAACTTTTAAAAGTAATACATTACAATATTTTGTTACTCCATAAAAAAGTAACTAATTACGTTACTTAGTTACTTTTTGTGGAAAGTAATGTGTTACGTTACTTTTGCGTTACTTTTTAAATCTGGACAGGGCTTGCTTGTTTGTTTTTAAAATAAAAAAGTTCTATTTTTGTCAAATATAAAAGCCTTTTCACACCAAAAGTGAAATGAATAAGCCTCAGGCTGAAGGGAAAGTAAATTTACGTCCGTACAGTAGAATGCAGATGAAGAAATTTCAACACACTTCAGAAATAAAAAAAGAAACACAAATGTTTGTCTAGAGAAATTTGTGCTTATTATTATGGTTGAACTGGATCGAAGGTCAGAAGCAAAGACATTGGTTAATAGAATGGGATTAAATACATAAAGGATATTTGTGTTGTTTAACATTTAATTATTGCAGGTTTGCGTCATATTCTGTTGCATTATTTTAATTCATTTTGAGGAATACTGAATCTGTTTTTTTTTGTTTTTTTTGTGAGTGAGTGAGATAAATTATTGCATATTCATATTTATTTTAGAACTACAGTAACATCTTCTGATTTCTCTCAACATGGGGACAGGAAGAGCTATCAATCAGTAAATTGGGAAAAAAAGTAACTCAGATATTCTCTTGTAAATTAAAAAGTAATGCGTTACTTTACTAGTTACTTGAAAATTATTAATATGATTACATAACTCGCGTTACTTGTAATGCGTTACCCCCAGCACTGGTGATGACCCCGGGCTGGACTCTGCTTCGTCCACGGTGAAAGCCGATCCGGCGATCCACAGCACAAAGTTGATGTATTCCCTCAGCGACCAGCACGGATCAGCTCCAGGCATGACGAAGCGGACATCGTCCTCTTTTGGAAGGCCAAACAAAGTAGTTTCGCTTTCACAACGAAACACACAACTCTTCACGACATGGCGGCGGCAACAACAATAATTCAGCGAGAATAAAAGTTATGCCTTCTTTCTTTGCGTGAACATTTGGGTGGCGTTATGCAAATCTTCCCACATTGTGATGTAGACATGTGGGGCGTGTTGGAACGAGCCGTTTTAGGTAGGCGTGGTTAACTCTTAACTTTTATAAAGAATATCTCTTTGGATTTTAGACTTTAGTCTTTGCAACTTTACAGATCTTCTTTATGCACCAAGAGCTTGTAGCACTCCAAAGAGAAAGGAAACATTTAAATCGCATCATATGACCCCTTTAAGATGAATTTGTTCTGACACAGTTTAACTCTTGAGTTCTTGTCATATCTTATTGACAAGATAAAATATGTATATAGGGGAGCGCGGGGCACAAAGTAACGCGGGGTTAGTTGTAACACACATGGTTTGAATATTTCCACACATGCTAGCATAACAAAATTTACAGTATTTATTAGTTACCATATCAACATTATATAGAAAAAAAAGTGTGCCAAAATTCAAAAATCTTTTGAAGATATCAATGAACATTTATTTTACCATAGTAAAATTAAAATTCTGGCTTAAGTAAATTTTTCATCTGTTTTTATTAATAATTTAAAATGAGACAAATCTGCTATTATTTTAATCTCCAATCTGTTATTTATCAGTTTAGATAATTTTTTTAATGCTTCGCTAACTAGCGGAAGACACTAACCAGTTTTAAATTCCAGTTGCGCAGATGGGGCACGTTGTAACACTACGTTACAATGTGCTATTCTATGACATTAGCGATGTAATTTACACTATTTACTTTAATGTATTTTAATGAGAAACAACGAGAAACAGGTGAATAAAGACTGA
>NW_015506020.1:370548-371585 GCF_001515645.1 Sinocyclocheilus grahami
ATATTTCCACACATGCTAGCATAACAAAATTTACAGTATTTATTAGTTACCATATCAACATTATATAGAAAAAAAAGTGTGCCAAAATTCAAAAATCTTTTGAAGATATCAATGAACATTTATTTTACCATAGTAAAATTAAAATTCTGGCTTAAGTAAATTTTTCATCTGTTTTTATTAATAATTTAAAATGAGACAAATCTGCTATTATTTTAATCTCCAATCTGTTATTTATCAGTTTAGATAATTTTTTTAATGCTTCGCTAACTAGCGGAAGACACTAACCAGTTTTAAATTCCAGTTGCGCAGATGGGGCACGTTGTAACACTACGTTACAATGTGCTATTCTATGACATTAGCGATGTAATTTACACTATTTACTTTAATGTATTTTAATGAGAAACAACGAGAAACAGGTGAATAAAGACTGAGTTTAATGTTTAGAAATTAATATTTCAAGACATGTAACTCATTTTTGCTCGTTTATGTGGGCCGTCCCAAGCATGATTGCAATGTGTTCATTGTCAAACTCCAAAATCTGATTATTTTTAATTCTTAAAAAACGCCATTATTTTATTTGAATTATTATTATTATTTTATTTTATTAACAAAATATTTTAGTTTGTCTTGCATATTTTTTTTTACATGCGATCAGATAACATTTTAAGCTGTCATATGGTCATGTTACAACGTGCCCCTCAGATGTTACAATGTGTTCCACCTACGGGGCATGTTGTCACATTTCACTTCCATTTTTTGAGAGTAAATAAAGAAAAACATATACACTGTAATTATGAAACAAGGCAACATATTGTACTAGACAATTGTAAAATTACTGTGGATAAAAAAATATATATTCTGAACCCCATTTGGATTTAAAATTTGGCACCTGCTGCAAACAACGTCGAATTCATTATTTTCAATAACTTTTAAACTACTGGTTTATTTTACCACTTTACCAGATGCATTTAGCCTATGTATGATTTAGATCAATAGATAGACAGACAGACAGACAGACAGACAGACAGACAGACAGA
>NW_015506020.1:379990-423200 GCF_001515645.1 Sinocyclocheilus grahami
TAATTTAAAATGAGACAAATCTGCTATTATTTTAATCTCCAATCTGTTATTTATCAGTTTAGATAATTTTTTTAATGCTTCGCTAACTAGCGGAAGACACTAACCAGTTTTAAATTCCAGTTGCGCAGATGGGGCACGTTGTAACACTACGTTACAATGTGCTATTCTATGACATTAGCGATGTAATTTACACTATTTACTTTAATGTATTTTAATGAGAAACAACGAGAAACAGGTGAATAAAGACTGAGTTTAATGTTTAGAAATTAATATTTCAAGACATGTAACTCATTTTTGCTCGTTTATGTGGGCCGTCCCAAGCATGATTGCAATGTGTTCATTGTCAAACTCCAAAATCTGATTATTTTTAATTCTTAAAAAACGCCATTATTTTATTTGAATTATTATTATTATTTTATTTTATTAACAAAATATTTTAGTTTGTCTTGCATATTTTTTTTTACATGCGATCAGATAACATTTTAAGCTGTCATATGGTCATGTTACAACGTGCCCCTCAGATGTTACAATGTGTTCCACCTACGGGGCATGTTGTCACATTTCACTTCCATTTTTTGAGAGTAAATAAAGAAAAACATATACACTGTAATTATGAAACAAGGCAACATATTGTACTAGACAATTGTAAAATTACTGTGGATAAAAAAATATATATTCTGAACCCCATTTGGATTTAAAATTTGGCACCTGCTGCAAACAACGTCGAATTCATTATTTTCAATAACTTTTAAACTACTGGTTTATTTTACCACTTTACCAGATGCATTTAGCCTATGTATGATTTAGATCAATAGATAGACAGACAGACAGACAGACAGACAGACAGACAGACAGAGAGAGAGATAGATAGATAGATAGATAGATAGATAGATAGATAGATAGATAGATAGACAGACAGACAGACAGACAGACAGACAGACAGACAGACAGACAGACAGAGAGAGAGATAGACAGACAGACAGAGAGATAGATAGACAGACAGACAGACAGACAGACAGACAGACAGACAGACAGACAGACAGACTCAGTTGATCATAGCGTGCAATGCAGTACGTAATGCAGTAGCATATTAAATTAGAATTGGAATAATTTATTATTACATTTTAAAATGCCAATAACATATAATTTAAGACTAAATTAAAATGTAATAGTCAGTGGTGGAAATGGCCAAAAATTCACTGAGGGGACTCTGGCTTTGAAAGTGTTTAATTATAAAACCCTTTATAATCTATAATAACATTACACTTATTTCATATTTTCTCTAAACCGTCTTAGATATCAAAACAGGCACCCTGCAATGCTTATAATGTAAGCATAATTAATGGCCCCGTTTGTTTAATAATTAAAACAAAATGTATCTAGACGAGTGAAATGAAAGAATGATTTAATAAAAAATGATGAGTGATTAGTAATTGTCTCTAATTGGCCTGATTAGCTAAGACCTTTATAAAAACACTTCTTATTTAGTGGTACAGCATTGCATGATTTGTAGATTATATTTAATAGTTTACACTTTGCATAAACATTTGCAATTAGTTTGTAAAATGACTCTACGCTTGTGTTTCTTTTTAGGAGCACTTGTGCTCCTATTTAAAAAAATATATATAATTAGGAACACAATCAAAAAATTTAGGAGCACCTTCTGATCAATGACGGAAATGAGGCACTATTTAACTCATCTCAATTCATGGCAATCTCACAAATTTAATGAAGCTCTCCACTGCACACTGAATCTATTATTTACACCATGTCCACACTTTCTTTTCTTATAATGAGAGGATCTGAGTTTGAATAGGCCTAACTCAGCACTGAACAAAAACTGCAGTCTGCTTTCATGCGCTGTCCTGTGAGGAGCATTTCTTGGGGGGTCGAAACGTTTTGGCTTCACTTTTCAGGACTTGTGTGGCACACTTGAGCAGGACGCACTGATAGAGAAGCGTTTCCATTGGCTGCAGTCTGCAGGAATTATGGCCAAAAGCCAACATTGCGCAGCAAAACATAGACACATGTATCCTGTTATCATATATTTGTTATTGCTCAAGTCTAAATAAATCAATAACTACATATAGATAGATAGATAGATAGATAGATAGATAGATAGATAGATAGAAAACTATATATTTACTTCATAAAAACTACACTGCCTTGAAAGCATTTGTATTTCTTTTGGAAAATGCAAATAGTTGTCATCAATATCGCGCTTTCTTAGTTAGAATATGCTGCTTATTAAAACAGCCAGATTAAACATTAAAGGGGTCATATGATGCGATTAAATTTTTTCCTTTCTCTTTGGAGTGTTACAAGCTCTTGGTGCATAAAGAAGATCTGTAAAGTTACAAAGACTAAAGTCTCAAATCCAAAGAGATATTCTTTATAAAAGAGTTAACCACGCCTACCTAAAACAGCTTGTTCGAACACGCCCCACATGTCTACATCACTATGTGGGAAGATTTGCATAACGCCACCCAAATGTTCACGCAAAGAAAGAAGGTGTAACCTTTAAAGAGTTTTCCCTGTGCGTTGCAGGCTGACTCTCAAAACATACACAGCTGTCTTCTTGGACAGCATTTTAAGCGTTACCGTCGCGTTCTCAGCCTAGCCGCCCAAAAACGCTGTCAAGCAGCAGCACACAAGCTATTTGAGACACAACCCAGTATCTTCCCCTCTCCCGCGCCTCTGGCCCTCGTTAAACGCTGGAATGTTTGGATATGCTCGTCATATCCGTCATATTCTCCTTCAGGAAGTTAACAATTGAACACATTACACTCATACTTTATATCCCTGCGGCATCTGTCTGGTTCACATACTCTCTGCCGAAGATTATTCCCATAACTAATAATGAGAATGGAACTATCAGCGACAGAGTTCAGCACTTTGAGGCGAAGCTGAGTGTTGTCTGTCTGGTCGACGTCAAGTTTGGCGAGATGCTGCTCTACGGGCTTCTGCTACTTTCTCTTTCCTTTTGGACGTCTCATTCAGTGTTTAAAATACCTTTAAAAATATTTGCGGGGAAATTCAACGCGTCTGTGCAGCTGGACCTCAGGAGTTTGAGAAAGAGTCAAAGCGCAGTGGAGAGTGGACTTTCCCTGGCATCGGATCCAGCTGGGATTGTCGACTTTCTGGACATGATCAATAATTTAAAAGGAGACTCTGGTAGGGGATATTACATGCAGATGGTCATTGGGACTCCGGGACAAACTGTATGTAATATTTTCAACATTTTGATACCTATTTTCTATAATTTTTTTCCTTTTGTACATGAAGTGACATGTTTTGTAACGGTACATTTATTCATTTTGTAACTGTCTCCAGTTAATGTTACATCGGAACTTTTAAATAGGCCTATTTAAACTAGATTCTGCATTATACGGTGGCCTTACCAGTATCTGGACATTTAAGTCGCACGAACAAATGAATGTCATAGCATTAGATAAACATCAAATCTGCCATTATTTGTTTTATAGAGAGATGGCAGAAGCACGCACACACACAAAAAAAAAGTTTCACAACAACACGTGTGCATTTTAGATATACTGTTCTGTTTGTCAGACATTAGTGAAGCATGTCTATTGTGATGAACTACAACTTTAGTTACTCTGCAAGAAAGACCTGTGCGAATTTGAGAAGATATGACCACCAGTGTTGGGGAAAGTTACTTTTAAAAGTAATGCATTACAATATTGCGTTACTCCATAAAAAAGTAACTAATTACGTTACTTAGTTACTTTTTATGGAAAGTAATGTTACGTTACTTTTGCGTTACTTTTTAAATCTGGACAGGGCTTGCTTGTTTGTTTTTAAAATAAAAAAAGTTCTATTTTTGGCAAATATAAAAGCCTTTTCACACCAAAAGTGAAATTAATAAACCTCAGGCTGAAGGGAAAGCACATTTACGTCCGTACTGTAGAATGCAGAAGAAGAAATTTCAACACACTTCAGAAATAAAAAAAAGACACAAATGTTTGTCTAGAGTCATTTGTGCTTATTAGCACGGTTGAACTGGATCATCGAAGGACAGAAGCAAAGACATTGGTTAATAGAATGGGATTAAATACATAAAGGATATTTGTGTTGTTTAACATTTAATTATTGCAGGTTTGCGTCATGTTCTGAGTTGCATTATTTTTATTCATTTTGAGGAATACTGAATCTGTGTTTTTTTTTGTGAGTGAGATGAATTAATGCATATTCATATTTATTTTGAACTACAGTAACATCTTCTGATTTCTCTCAACATGAGGACAGGAGAGCTGTCAATCAATAAATTGGGGGAAAAAAGTAACTTGCGTTACTTATTTGAAAAAAGTAACTCAGATATTCTCATGTAAATTAAAAAGTAATGCGTTACTTTACTAGTTACTTGAAAAAAGTAATCTGATTACGTAACTCGCGTTACTTGTAATGCGTTACCCCCAACACTGGTAATGACCACTAATGACCTCTCATACGTCCAATAAAATTACTTTGGGACCAGTTAGAGTTAAGTTAGAAGAGTTAAGTTACTACAATTCTGAGAAAATGTGTGATATTTAATATAATGAAATGACATTTTGACATTCATAAGTGAATTCAAATTCATTTAGGGCCACTACATCTGTTTCAACAGTTTCATATGGTTTGCCCTTCACGGTCTTGTTTAAAACTCAGCTGATTTCTGATCAGCTGTTAAACATAAGAGTAGATGGGTACTGTAGGCTAAGGCTGATCTCAAAGCAGCGTTTCGGCTTTTAAGAGCATATCAGTTCAAGAAGCATGTGATGTGAAAGTCTCTATGAGATGCCTTGGGCGTAGGATGGAGACCAAAGAGCCCTTGATCTTTGTGCTGAGAATATGTAAGAGCCAACTCACATGGGTTCACATGACAGCGGGCCCCTCGATGAGAGCAGCTGACTCAGATTAGGGCCTGAAGCAGACTCGTACATACTTTATGGTCAGTTGGGATTGCTGTTATTAATTTATTTTTCTTATCAAAAACCCTGCAAAACTCCAAGAGTTGGATTACTTTTAGATGTATTTTTAAAAAAAACATGTGTATGTGTAGATGGTAGAACAGTTGAAGTGAATCTCACAATCTATTGATTGAACTGTACCGCACAGTCCCGTTTATTTCACAGAATAGTTAAAAATGCAGTCTAACCTGACTAACAAATTCTACCAAAATAATAGAAAAAATATTCAGCCTACACAGTCACTCCTTGTGACTGCTGGATAACAGCAGGGAAAGCACAATATTAGTGATACAACCGAGAGATTGTTGTTACATTCCTTATCTCTTCCTCTTTACTACTAGTTGTAGCATGAAATAAACATGAATGAACATCAGAAGGTATGTTGAAAGAAACAGTTCAACTTTGTATGAGTTACACAAGGCATATTTGTACATTCAAAACTATGAAGAGTACAGAATTACATTTACAATGGGCTTCTCATCTAATTTGAATAACTTCTGGTTTAAGCCTAGCCCACTTCCAGTTTTAGCTGAATGCAGATAAAAATAAGTTTGAGGTTGATACAGATAACAGTGATTATGATTCATAATAGCTTGTACCAATAATGAATTCATAAATATCATTAGGCCTACACTTATGCACAACATTATATTTTACAACCTGATCTAACCAATTCACCTTGTCTGCATGTTGGTTTCACTACATGATTTTAATTTGGCACACAAAAGTTTTTCAAATGTTAATCAAAGCAGTGAAGCAGTTTTGTTAAAATATTTTTAAAGAACTAATATAAAAGATTATGCCATACTACTAGAATTTCATTCTTTTAATTATGCTTTTTATTTTATCATGTTGTCAAGTCAGATGCATCACCTTGACTTTTCTCCAAAAATATTTTAAAAAATTTGTTTCAGTTGTTAAACTCCCTAATGCTAAAAATGAAAGGTTCAACCAAAGCAAACACCACTACCTAAATGCTGTATGCATTACATTTTTATTGTGAGGTAGAAGCATTTTAAACCCCTGCTATAACTGTAATTGCATTCCTCTCTTGAGAAAATCAAGCTTGAATGTTAGTGATCATAATTCATCATGTGGCGTGTCTCTCTGGAAATATTATAATGAAATCTGCAGTGTCATTGAACATCATGTTTATTCTCTCATCTCATCACAATTGAATGAGTAAGGTAAGCTGCGAGAGGCCAGGATCGTCCCGCATCCTCTGCGAATATGTAATTAAGGGTACTCATGTTAATTGAGGTGCTCTTTCTAAATGAGCCACTAATTGCGGAATCTGTCGTATGTGCGGAGGCGTCGGACTGGAGTGCCTCACATCTGCTAATTGGAACAAACAGGTAGCAGATGCGTTCCCAGTGACAGAGCGCCTGCCAATTAGCTAAGCCACCTCGATAGGGGTGATTAGAGCCCGCTTCACCAGTAGAGGAGCCATGGGAGCACAGTGAGGAGGAGTACAGGGAGAGACAAGCACAGGGAAGGGGCCAGATTCTTGGAACCAAAGGGGGTATGTGTGTGCCAGGGCCCTGTTGTGGACAGACTTCATGTTTACTGAAGTAGCCAGTAGTCATGGCTGGATTTTTCATACCAGACAGGAAGTGAGGAATGTGTCCTTAATGTATCCTCCAAACTTAGTAGTGGCAAGGCAAGCATTACTGTTACTGTTGGTTTTATGAGCAATTTTACATTGCTTAAAAAATAACTACAATAGCCATGATAATTTGTACTGTGATTTTTAATTGAATAACCACAAACACTTTCTGCCTTTCCCCACTGAAGACTGTGATTGTAGCCGTGTGGGAAACAGCGGTTGTACTTTGTGCTGTTTGTCTGAAAATTTGTACTTAATAATCGTCTTGAGTTAAAGCCGGCAAGGAATGAGGAATTATACACAATAACTGGCAACATGTTTGGAAAGGTCTGTAGTTAAACACAATAAGAAGATTATTCCTCTTGAATTTCTTTCACGCCCAGCAAAAACAAGATCTATGATTGGAATAAACACTATTCATTCTGTTTAAGCTTGGAATAACCATTCATTCTATTTCTGCAATACTTTACAAAGCAGACATGTTATTAACCACTGCATCAGTTTACTTATTAATGTGAATAACCATGATTTGTAATGTTTAACCTTTGTGAAAAAAGACGTGTGCTTAAATGTATTGAATGTGCGCTTGTAGCATACTTCAAATCTTAAAAGTATATAAAAAAAAAACTATTTGCAGATAATAAAATATTAATGAAATAAAAGGCAACTCAAATGTTTCTTAACAAGTACACTTTTGCACTTTCACAAGTAAAAGTTTACTTTAAAGTACAGTTTACATCATTAGGCTTTAATAAGCTTTTGTTGTCCTTTTAATGTGTTGATTAACATAAAGCACATGTAAAGTACTTCATTATATTTAACTGTCGTGTGTTATTTGATATTACATTTAAAGTTAAAATAGGCTATTTTAAATGTCCTAACTTTACAAATGTATTACAAATATATTCAAATACATGGCATACAAGTTTCAATTGACCTTAAAATATGTTTTAATTTACCATAAATTATCATCAGTATACTTTTGGCAGTACACTTTATCCATTTCAAAGACAATATAAGTAATTCTGTAAATAATGTAATAATTTGAGTCAAAAAACTAAAATAATTAAGTTCAACTAATTGCATTTAATATCAATGTAAACTATAATAAATTACATGGAATTAAGGGTCCGAAAACATTGCATTTAGTATATTAAGTACAGCATTTCCATTAAAAGTATGCTAAAATATACTTCACGGAAAGAGTTTGCCTTCTCCTGTATAAATAGCTGATCATTATCATTAGTGACGTGTGGATAATGTGCAAATTTCCTGTATGCATAACTGGATTACCTGTTGCATTTGCTATTACAACAGAGCACTAGGTACTGTATATGGGATACAGTATGTGGAATGCATTGTGCTTGACCTTACACATCCTTGTAATGATGAACAAATGGATATAATATAAACCATTATTTCCTTTTTGACTCATTATTTATGATTATGAAGAGTTACATTTCTATAGATATTTCATGCAAATTAAGTAGAATTAAAAATCTTTCTCACTTTTTCTCCTCCTGAAAAGAGATATAAAATCATTACTTAATACATTCGAAAAAATGCTGGGTTAAATATAACCCAGCGCTGGGTTAAAAAGGGACAAACCCAGCTATTGGGTTGTTTTAACTCAAAACAACCAAATAGCTGGGTTTGTCCCTTTTTAACCCAGCGCTGCACTGTAAAAAAAACCCCCGTAAAATTTACGGTAAAAAAAACGGCAGCTGTGGTTGCCGGATTTTTACCGTAAAAAATACGGTAGCAACGTTTTAGGTTTTACGGTTTTAACTTAAATTTACAGTTAAATACCGTAATTTCATTAACTGATGTAATGTTAATATACCAACCTACTGAAGTACTGAAATCTGTTTTGTACCTTTGTAATACACTAATAACCACCAAATGCAGGTGGTGATGAGAAAGTCACATGATGAACCAAAGCCCATCACAAGCAGCTTTTAAATAATAACATATATAGAAGGTGCACAGTGTCATTCACACAAACACTAAACACCATTATGGTAACACACATGAAACTGAAATAATGCAATAAACATTAATTTAACAACATTAGGTGTAACACACAACCCTAATATACAAAACTGATAAGAAAAAACTAAGAAGAAACATAGTTATTTCAACAAAACAACATCAAATTTGAAATGTAACGCAGGGAATTCTGGGAATGTCAATTTACGGTTATTCACTGTAAATTATACGGTATTTTTCACTGCCAAAAACAGTATACTACCGTAAAATTTATGTCCAATACATGTAATGTCCAATACAGTTTTTCACCGTATATAGTAGGGGAATTTACCGTTAACCATTTAACATGTTTTTACTGTAGCATTTTTACAGTCTTTTACCGTTAAATTCACGGTCATTTTTTACAGTGTGGGTTATATTTAACCCAGCATTTTTTTACGTGTAACAACTCAAGATTTTCCATAATGTTTAATTCAAACACAGCATTAAAATGCATTCCTGGGTTTAAGAGTTTAAGTGTTTTTAAATGAAGCTGTTAGGATCAGTGCAGTGGAGCAGATCTGTGTGTATATTATGATGGCGTTAACGATGAGGAATGCCCATAATGGCCTCTTTGGCAAATGGGTGAGATGGCACAGCTCTGTTATCTCATTAGTTCCCCCTCGTTGAACCAGCGCTCCAACAACATTATTCCAACTGCCGTGACCACCTCGCAAGCGCCTGGCAAACAGAAACATATGTGTGGAGACAGAGGCTAAATTGGAGGGCTCTGTGCCAGCAGGGTTTGATGGTATTTAGGTGGTTGACATTTAGGTATAAAAATATTATAAATAAACTCAAACAAATACCATATAGTTGTTTGCACATACTTTTGGGTGCTTCTTTCAGAAAATTTCTGATTTTCAATTTGTATTTTAACCTGAGCTAAGATACATGGGTTTTGATGTTGTATACCTTTTTATTTAGATAGGATAGTAGGTCGACAGGAAGCGAAGTGTGTGTGTGTGTGCGTGCTTGCATGATAATACTTTGTCAAATGTTTTGTTTGTTGCTTAGATAGAAGACATTCTAATATAATGTTGTAACAAAGTTCATAAGTCGGGAAGAAGGAGGCGGGAACCGGCGAACACTCAAAGAAACTTTAATAATAAAATAAACACAAAATAGCGCGACAGCCCCTCGCGGACGACTGCCGCGCACAAACAAAACCAAAACACAAAATAAAATCCAGGCCTGGTCCTCTCTCGTCTTTCCCTGTCATCACTCCTCCTTTGTATCCTCCCGGAGCTCCTCCGTGAGACTCGAGACCGGTGAGTGGCGCAGGTGTCGCGCATTCGCAATTACTCCACCGGCCTCACTCCGTTCCCACGGCTCTCGGCCCCGCCCCTCTCGTCACATATCCCCATCGCCCCTCGCAGGCCGGGGGCAGGGCCGTAGCTAGAGGATTCGGGGCCCCCTGAAAAAATATTGATGTGGGCCCCCACACCCCTCCACTAATATAATTTATTGTACAATATATGAGCATGGAGGCCCACATGTAATCTAATAGGGGTTTCTTAAAATATAACAAAACAGATAACAAATAAATGTAAATAAAGGTTTTTACTGAAGATCAGTTAAAGCAAAATATTCCTCCACCGGCCTCGCTCCGTTCCCACGGCTCTCGACCCCGCCCCTCTCGTCACAAATGTATTATTATTATTACTACTATTATTGTTGTTGTTATTATACGTTTAGTCATTTTTCGGATATATTGCACTTTATTTATTTATTTACTCTGTGACATTAGTTTATTTCTTTCTTTATTCAAATTCAAAATCAAATTAATCGCATGATATACTAATTAATCAAATTAATCATAATTGATCACTTATATCATTATTTGCTGAGTAAAACTATAATTAAAGTAATTCCAAGGCATTTATGTGACATTTAAAAACTTTGTGGCATATAAAAAGTGGCTTTAGAAGTGCATGTATTGTTTGTTTTATTTCCATATAGTTGAACATACACAATATGGCCAAAACTATGAGGAAACACATTTTTAATTAATGGATTTTATTTCAGTTACTTCTGTGAAGTCAGTTTTTAATGCTACAACATAAAATGACATTCTAGGGATCTGGGTGCTTTCAACTGTATTGCAGCAGCTTGGAAAGGGCGTTTTTCTGTTCCACCTCTGTGCACATGAGTCTGGAAGAACCTGACTGGCCTGCAAAAAAAGCATTGACCTGATCCCCATTTAATACATTCAGGATCAATTGAAATGGGACCAAATCACAGCATGTTTTAAAATCTAGTGAAAGACCTTCCCAGAAGACTATAAGCTGTTAATAAGCAGTGGTTCTCAAACCTGTCCTGGAGTACCCCCAGCCCTGCACATTTTGCATGTCTCCCTCATCTATCACACCTGATTCAACTCATCAGCTCATTAGTGGAGATGGCAAGACCTGGAGTGGGTGTGTCAGATATAGGGAGACATGTGCAGTGCTTCTGGGGGTGCTAGGATGTGACGTAAACGTACTTACAGGTGCATCTCAATGAATTAGAATGTTGTGGAAAAGTTCATTTATTTCAGTAATTCAACTCAAATTGTGAAACTTGTGTATTAAATAAACTCAATGCACACAGACTGAAGTAGTTTAAGTCTTTGGTTCTTTTAATTGTGATGATTTTAGCTCACATTTAACAAAAACCCACCAATTCACTATCTCAACAAATTAGAATACTTCATAAGACCAATAAAAAAAATGGTTGGCCTTCTGGAAAGTATGTTCATTTACTGTACTCAATACTTGGTAGGGGCTCCTTTTGCTTTAATTACTGCCTCAATTCGGCGTGGCATGGAGGTGATCAGTTTGTGGCACTGCTGAGGTGGTATGGAAGCCCAGGTTTCTTTGACAGTGGTCTTCAGCTCATCTGCATTTTTTGGTCTCTTGTTTCTCATTTTCCTCTTGACAATACCGCATAGATTCTCTATGGGGTTCAGGTCTGGTGAGTTTTCTGGCCAGTCAAGCACACCAACACCATGGTCATTTAACCAACTTTTGGTGCTTTTGGCTGTGTGGGCAGGTGCCAAATCCTGCTGGAAAATGAAATCAGCATCTTCAAAAAGCTGGTCAGCAGAAGGGAGCATGAAGTGCTGCAAAATTTATGGGTAAACGGGTGCAGTGACGTTGGTTTTCAAAAAACACAATGGACCAACACCAGCAGATGACATTGCACCCCAAATCATCACCGATTGTGGAAACTTAACACTGGACTTCAAGCAACTTGGGCTATGAGCTTCTCCACCCTTCCTCTAGACTCTAGGACCTTGGTTTCCAAATGAAATACAAAACTTGCTCTCATCTGAAAAGAGGACTTTGGACCACTGGGTAGCAGTCCAGTTCTTCTTCTCCTTAGCCCAGGTAAGACGCCTCTGTTGTCTGTGGTTCAGGAGTGGCTTAACAAGAGGAATACGACAACTGTAGCCAAATTCCTTGACACGTCTGTGTGTGGTGGCTCTTGATGCCTTGACCCCAGCTTCAGTCTATTCCTTGTGAAGTTCACTCAAATTCTTGAATCGATTTTGCTTGACAATCCTCATAAGGCTGCGGTTCTCTTGGTTGGTTGTGCATCTTTTTCTTCCTCAATTTTTCCTTCCACTCAACTTTCTGTTAACATGCTTGGATACAGCACTCTGTGAACAGCCAGCTTCTTTGGCAATGAATGTTTGTGGCTTACCCTCCATGTGAAGGGTGTCAATGATTGTCTTCTGGACAACTGTCAGATCAGCAGTCTTCCCCATGATTGTGTAGCCTAGTGAACCAAACTGAGAGACCATTTTGAAGGCTCAGGAAACCTTTGCAGGTGTTTTAAGTTGATTAGCTGATTGGCATGTCACCATATTGTAATTTGTTGAGATAGTGAATTGGTGGGTTTTTGTTAAATGTGAATTTATTTAATACACGAGTTTCACAATTTGAGTTGAATTACTGAAATAAATGAACTTTTCCACTACATTCTAATTTATTGAGATGCACCTGTACATGGAGATAACTCAACCTACAGGAATTACATTGCTAATGTGTAACCAAAAAATGTAGCTCCGCCTAATAAAGCAGTGCAAATAATTTTGACAATTGGTACAGGAGATAGACATTTCTGCTTTTAAATTTCCAGCATTTGCCCTTTTGACTTCCATTAAAATTACATAACTGTAAATGTTATTTATTTATTTATTGTAGCTGAGGGTGTTGTGTATTTTCTGTAGTAATCAACAGCTGTGCTTTCACAGATGATCATAAGCTGTATTTAATGCAGAGTATTCCTCTGAAACTATTTCCAACTAATTAATAAAAAATGATCCACCATTTAGTCATATGTTAATACATAAGGTAATGACATCATTGTTTTCTGTCTTTGCAGTTGAACATCCTGGTTGATACTGGAAGCAGCAACTTTGCTGTAGCTGCAGCAGCACATCCCTACATCACACACTACTATAACAGAGCACTGTAAGATCACATCCCTACATTACACACACTACTATAACAGTGCACTGTAAGATCACATGCCTGCATTACATTACACACACTACTATAACAGAGCACTGTAAGATCACATCACTACATTACACACACTACTATAACAGAGCACTGTAAGATCACATCACTACATTACACACACTACTATAACAGTGCACTGTAAGATCACATCCCTGCATCACTCACTACTATAACAGAGCACTGTAAGATCACACCCCTGCATCACACACTACTATAACAGAGCACTGTAAGATCACATCACTACATTACACACACTACTATAACAGTGCACTGTAAGATCACATCCCTGGATTACACACCACTATAACAGAGCACTGTAAGATCACATCCCTGCATCACTCACTACTATAACAGAGCACTGTAAGATCACTTTCCTGCATCACACACTACTATAACAGAGCACTGTAAGATCACTTTCCTGCATCACACACTACTATAACAGAGCACTGTAAGATCACTTTCCTGCATCACACACTACTATAACAGAGCACTGTAAGATCACTTTCCTGCATCACACACTACTATAACAGAGCACTGTAAGATCACTTTCCTGCATCACACACTACTATAACAGAGCACTGTAAGATCACTTTCCTGCATCACACACTACTATAACAGAGCACTGTAAGATCACTTTCCTGCATCACACACTACTATAACAGAGCACTGTAAGATCACTTTCCTGCATCACACACTACTATAACAGAGCACTGTAAGATCACTTTCCTGCATCACACACTACTATAACAGAGCACTGTAAGATCACTTTCCTGCATCACACACTACTATAACAGAGCACTGTAAGATCACTTTCCTGCATCACACACTACTATAACAGAGCACTGTAAGATCACTTTCCTGCATCACACACTACTATAACAGAGCACTGTAAGATCACTTTCCTGCATCACACACTACTATAACAGAGCACTGTAAGATCACTTTCCTGCATCACACACTACTATAACAGAGCACTGTAAGATCACTTTCCTGCATCACACACTACTATAACAGAGCACTGTAAGATCACTTTCCTGCATCACACACTACTATAACAGAGCACTGTAAGATCACTTTCCTGCATCACACACTACTATAACAGAGCACTGTAAGATCACTTTCCTGCATCACACACTACTATAACAGAGCACTGTAAGATCACTTTCCTGCATCACACACTACTATAACAGAGCACTGTAAGATCACATCCCTACATTACACGCACTACTATAACAGTGCACTGTAAGATCACATCCCTGCATTACACACCACTATAACAGAGCACTGTAAGATCACATCCCTGCATTACATTACACACACTACTATAACAGAGCACTGTAAGATCACATTCCTGCATCACGCACTACTATAACAGAGCACTGTAAGATCACATCCCTACATTACATCTTTAGTTACATCATATACTACTGTAACAGAGCATTGTAAGACAAAATCCTTAAATCCCACCACTATAACAAAGCATTGTAAGATCACATTCTTACATCACATTCTACTACAACAGAGCACTCGAACATCAAAACACACATTGCCACTACATCACATTCTTTTATAACAGAGCATCCAGGAAAAAAAATTACATTCATTATATTCCATTTTTTTTAATGTGTGTCAGTGAGTGATGTTTGTAAGTTCAGCAGTGTATTAGTGATGAATCAATGTCATGATGATTTGCTCAGTTCCAGTACATATCAGAGCTCCAGCAGGGGAGTTGCAGTAAAATACACACAGGGAGAATGGGAGGGGGAACTGGGAACTGACCGCATCACCATTCCTCAAGGGCCCAGTGGTACAGTAACTATCAACATAGCCGCAATCCTCACGTCAGAAGGCTTCTTTCTGCCTGGAATCAACTGGCAGGGAATTCTTGGATTTGCATATCCTCTACTAGCTCGGGTAAGTGACATGTTACATAAGTGTGTTATTGAGAAAAGGTGTGTTATTTTAGAAATGGGTGCTACTGTTTGATTTAGCTCCGCTATAGCTGTCACGTGTTAAATTTTGGTGTCACAAAGGTGTGGCTTAGATCCTCAAACAGCAGTGCTATTATCTTCAAATGTCAATGTACATTTGGTATTACTAAGAGCCATGTTTCAGAAAGTAATGGATAATGTATTATGTACCATGGTAAATGATTAGTGCCATGGTACATTTCTAATATATTACTGTACGATGGTATCCGACTTTTTTAAACATTTATGAAAGCATATTTTTCCTCACTATCTGCTCCTTGTCTTTTCTTTGTCTTATCGTTTTTGTCAATTAATATACAATAAATACTCAATACAAAAATTTATTTGTACTATGTTTAGGCGTTAGTATTATATTATTTGTATATACATATTTAAAAATTGGTTTCAATTTCCTTAAGATGAATTTTATATTTTTCTCTTCTCAGCCTGACCCATCAGTGGAGCCCTTCTTCAACTCTGTTGTGAGACAGACCGGCATTCCAGATGTGTTTTCTCTCCAGATGTGTGGAGCAGGAGTCTCTGCCAGCACTACAGCTGACCCGGCAGGCGGCAGCCTGGTGTGTACCAAACCAGAAGTAGTCTTACAAAAATATACAATCCAAATTAGTTAAAAATTAATCCAACTGCTATAGTGGGTACACCAATCTGATCACATGAAAACTATTAAATATGTATTATATACAGGTCCTCTAACATATGTAGGTAATACTTTTCATGGCAGATGTTTGAAAAAGTTATAACATTTTGTTTATAATCAGTTGTCAAGCTTAGTGCCAAAAATTAAGTATTTGTATTAATATTAATTCAGTCAAAAAACATTTTATTTGAAAAGTCAATTTAAATCATTATATCTAAAAAATAAAAAGTGTTAACATGCCTTTGTTCAGTTAAAAAAATCCAGAAAACTTCTATGGCACTTACTTTTAGTTTGTTTACATGGTGTTTAGGTGGAGGTTTATTAGAAACAGAATATTATAGGTTTCACAATATTAGACTGAATAAATCATGTATTCAAACAATGGTGCAACAGACTCGGTCTATCTCGTTATCACATTGTTTAAATAATATAATCTTGTACCATATCGATATAAAAATACAAAGAGAAAGAAAATATATTCCATTATTAACAACATGAAGTGGATTAAACATTACATTACGTCAACATTGTTTTTTAAATCGAGAGTTTAATGAAAAGCTAATAAGTAATTAAATAATAAATAAAAAGAAAATTAAAATAAATAACATAAATCGAAACTAAAACACTTATTAAAAACATGAAAGATGTTATTTGTTTACCTGCATGTCATATGACCATTAACCAGTGTTAGAGAACTGGGAACATGCAAATGTGATACTTAATTATTAAAATATTCATTTTAAAATATGAGGGGTACTTCAAGTAAATATATTAGGTGAAAGAGGTTCAGATGACAAAAAAGTTTAAGAATGACTGCATTACATGTAAATAAGGAATCATGTAAATTGTGCATTTTAATGTGTTTGAAAGACAAAAGCTTTCCACACACACACACACACACAGACAGTAATTGTAGGATCTATTTCAGTTCTTAAATCGCATTTAAAAACAAAACCAAGACAAGGTATATGAATGGCTATTGTCCATAATTTGAAGCAAAGTGGCTAGACCCATAGTCTACAAAATCTGAGACTCTGATCAAAATTGGCCCCTGGTGAAAGATTTGAGACGGGAGTCTCATGTTATTAACAGGTAAACTGGAGTTTAACCATAGGAGTTGCTGCCGTAGGTAGCGTTCAGGCTTCCAGCTTTCATAAATCAGATCAGTTAACACCTCTCAAGGACAGATGAGATTGGGTTTCTCAGCACTACTCAAGAAACATAATAGCTCAGCGCGTCTCTGCGTCTCACACCTCCGCTGCCTCCTATAGGACGGCGTGTCTCGTTAGTGAGAAGCTAATTAAGTTAAAGAGAGCCCCCTGCTGCTGGCACATTCTGTTAGCAATACAGGAGAGCTGGAAGAAGAGGTGGCCACATGTCCCGCAGAGAGGAGCAGATGGGAAGCACGGTGGGGAGGGGTGTGTCCCGTGTCCACCACTGAACAATGTCCAAAGCCTTTTGGAAATATTTGACTAGCCTCTTAATTGGATGCTATTTGCAGAAGTCGGAAGCTCCAGAAAGTTCACTTAATTTTTATTTGTTATTATTTTTATTTATTTTTGCTTGATCTGATATTCTTAGACATAAGCTAAAGAAAAATAGATAGATGAGCCACCGTATTGTAAGTTTAAAAAATCTTGATTAATGATTAAATTAATAATAAAAATATATTTTTAATTTTCAAATTTTTTATACAAAGAATTACGACTTTTATTTTCGATTAGGACGACAGCAATAAAACGGATAAACATTAAATACAGCTAATAAAAGTATAAAACCGTGTTTATCTAGATGAATCAGTCAATCAATCAATCAGTTTCATAAGATTGTGAAATAGATTTATTATTTAAAGCAAGACACTACAGACAAAAACAGGGGTCACTGACACTGGTCAATTTTGAGATTTTGGTACATTATGCTTCCAAAACTTGTCGTCTTTCAGACTAGTAGAAATGTCTAAATATACCTAAATATCAAAAATCCCCTTAGTGAAGGGAAGGGGAAAAAAACGCTTTAATGTCAACAAATAAATTTTTTTTTATTATTCATTGTTCAAATTTCTCAAATGTATGCAAACATGTGCATATTTTTTTATAATACCTCATTTGCATATTCCAACATAACATTTCAGAAAACTTGTAATATAAAATAACTTATCGTACTGTGACTAATTGACAGGATACTATTAGTTAAAATTGTTAACCTGTATCGTCTTGCCTTAATTTAAACTCATTGCTAATATCTTGGAAGATTTTTAATATATGCAAAGGAAAGATATGCATCAGAATACATGCTTTGATGTCTTTGTGTTGCGTTTCAGATCATGGGAGGAGTTGAGCCCACCTTGTACCAGGGTTCAGTTTGGTACACACCAGTCCTGGAAGAATGGTACTATCAAGTGGAAGTCTTGAAGCTTGAAGTTGGAACCCAAAATTTAAACCTAGACTGCAAAGAGGTACATGACACAGCCCAGCTCAAAAAATATGCGCTTTTCCATTTATTATGAATAAAGCCAGTTCAACCAGAAAATCTAGTCCATCCTTTTAGATAGTGATGGAGTTAAAAACACTATGATTATTTGACCTTGTGAGGACAGTAAAGAGTCGTGACTGGAATTGCTCCAAGAGTGAGCTGAAATCGTACCTTCAAAGGCTGCCAGTGGAGTAATTCCAGCATTCAATAAGATATATACGGCAGAGAATATCACTACTAAGAATGCAGTGATCTTGTTTATGAAATCCTGAGAGGAGCAGAGCAGGTATTGCTTTTTGTTTGATGGAGGCCTTGACTGATCTTTCTCTCCCTTTGGTCGTTTCGTTCAGTACAACTCAGATAAAGCCATTGTGGATAGTGGGACGACTTTACTGCGACTTCCTGGAAATGTGTTTAGTGCTGTGGTGGAGGCCATTATGCAGACATCACTGGTATGACCTTCCATTTTGGCAAACCACTTGCCTCGCACAGGCAATCTTGTGCATGTTTAAGGGCCTCAGTCTTCAAAATGACTCCTTAGTTATTATTGATTGTGTGCAACCCTGTTCTCTCCTGCTCTGCCAGATTGAGGATTTCTCGACGGGATTTTTTGATGGCACCAAGCTTGCATGTTGGATGAGAGGCGAATCACCATGGAGGCTTTTTCCGAAAATCTCAATCTACCTCAGAGCAACGAACACCAGCCAGTCCTTTCGCATCACCATTCTTCCACAGGTTAGGACTAAAGCCCAAAGTATACTTCGCATATAGTGCATTTTGTCACCAGAATAATATGCACGTCCTGTACGTGCACTGCCTGATTTTTGTAACCTTACTTTGTAAATGCAGGTTGCATATGCGCATTACATTTTTGCAATAATCAGTTGTTCCACAAGTTGGCAGCACTGTTGTTATTTCACAGTAGAAAACCAACCTAAAGAGTCAGAACAACAACAAAATACTGGAGACTTTAACAACAACAGACGTCTGAAAGGCTACGCATACGTACATGCGTAAAAAACGATATGTTGTGCTTTAACGGCCCTAGTATAGTTTGGTAGTAGTTTATTATTAACAAAAAATAAAAAAAGAGTTTTGTTAATTGAAGTTACTAAAATTAAAATTGAAATTTCAGCCACGGTAATATTTCTTTATTTTTTTTATATTTAGTTGAAGTAGTAAATTAGACCAAACTAAAACTAGAACTGAAATAAAAATAAACCTAAATTAAACTTGCTTTTGAAGCAGGTTTGGTTTTGGCATATTTGTCATTAATTGTCTCTTTCGGGATTTAAGAAATTGTAGCTCTCTTTTGAACAGTTTATACATTTTCACTATATTGCACTCTATTGTACATAGGCTCTAAATTAATAATATACTTTGTGCTTTTTGATGTGATGTTACACAATTTCTTAAAATGATCCGAAACCAGGATTGTACGTACTTGCTTTTTCCCTGACACCAAATTTTGTCTCCGCAGCTGTACGTCCAGCCAGTCACCAGTATTGACGGCACATTGGACTGTTTCCGTTTCGGAATCTCCCCTTCAGCAAACGGCCTGGTCATTGGAGCCACTGTGATGGAGGGCTTCTACGTCATCTTTGACCGTGCACAAAAGAGGGTGGGCTTTGCCGTTAGCACTTGTGCAGGTAGGTGGGTTCAAGGGTGTGTAGATTAATATTTCACATTCTAATTTTGAAATAGTTTCTGACAGAAATGGCTACCACAGTACAACAGTGTATACGTCAAGTTATAGCATGGTCTGTATGAATACTTGATTCTGATTGGCTGGCAGGTATACATTAAAACCGTTTAATGCACAGGTAGTTCCAAGTCATTTTAATCACCGTTCTAATGTGCTGCCACAAACTTGTCAACGCTTCCCTGCAAATTTTATTAATAAAATGGCCAAGACACTAGATCGCTACATTATATTCCTCAGCAATGAGGTGAAAAATCGCTGTTTTTGACACGGCTTCAAATTGTTTGACACACAGCTTCATTGTTTGTAGAGAGACGCGCAGACACCGGTAACACACACACAACTGTCATCTCTCTCTCAGTCGATAATTCATTCAAAGACTATAATTCATTCAATTAAATGTGATATTACCGCACTAAGTCTGATTTGAAGCGGGCAGATTGCTAGTGCTAACGAGCTTTAACCGTCATTTTTACCCTTACCCTTCCCTTTAAATATTGCGCTATGAACATCATTAACAGGTTTAACTTGTCAATGCTGGCAAATGACCAAGGTATAAACGGGATAATGCATGGCTAGCTGTGCATTAAATGATTTTAATGCACTTCACGGAGACGCACTCCGCTTCGCATCGGGTGGTTCTTGGCCTCCACATTGTGCATTAAAATCATGTAATGCACAGCTAGCCGTGCATTATCCCTTACATATGTCAGTTCAACTGTACAAAGTACAGTTCAAGATAGAGCCTAATTATTGAACTATTTCTAATTTAACATTAGTCACGACAACATGCATTGTCCTTATATATTTACTTAAATATACTTATAACCAGTGGTGGATGAATTACAAAAATCAAGTACTACAGTAAATACACTATCAAAATGTTTTACTTTATACTACACACTAACTTAAAGACATTAACAAAACATTGAACAATATACTAAAATGTCAGTTTAGGTTATTGCTAATTCAAGTGTGCAAACAAGTGTGTAAAAATATGCTTATATGGTATTAAAAAAAATACTACGTACTGATGACACATAGGGCAAAATATGGTGGCTGCACCTTTTAAGAGATAACATACTGGCTTTTTATAGGCATGGGCAATATATATATATTTTTTTTTTTACCTAAAATAGCCTAACCCATACACACTGTGACCAACGAATGCATCCATATTCAAGCATTTCAGTGGGCTTAAAGGGGCTTCATATGGGCTCTATTTACAGCAGATGTAGTTCACAAATAACTCACAGTCATGACCTAAATATGATTTTCATTTACAATAATCAACTAAAATTTGGAGAATGAACGAATGAATGAATGAATGAACGGGTTTATTACAAAGAATTGTTCTTGCATCCCAGAGGGAGTGGTGATTTCTTCCTTTCAAAATAACGAGGAACAACATTTTTTATGAAATGTAGTGGCGTAAAAACTTTGAACTATGCTTTGGAATGTAATGAAGTTTACCAAAATAAAAGCACTCTAAGAAAGTAGAGGTACTTGAAAAATGTGCTTAATGTGCTTAGTAAAAAAAAATACTTTGTTTCTGTCCACTGTTGCTTAATTTTGCCCTTGGGTAATTTAAGTTTGAGAGGTCTGGGATCTAAGTAAATACCTCTTCTGTCTTTCCAACAGAAAACGGTGGTGTGCCATTTGCAGAGATCGCCGGGCCGTTCCTAGCTGAAGGAGTAGCGTCAGACTGCACGAGTGGCGTGCCTCTCAGGGAACCGGTGATGTGGGTGATCGCGTACGCTCTGATGGGCATATGTGCCTTGGTTTTGATCGTACTCCTCATCTTGCTCATACTGCCTTGCCGACGGCACAGAGACGGCGAGATTACAGACGAATCCTCGCTGGTGCGGCATCGCATCAAGTGACGTCAGGCATCAACTGAAGACGAGGAGGCACCAACTCAGCAAAACAGGGCTGAAGGAAATCAGAGCAGGTAACGCACTGAGCTCCGGGTGAGATTACATACATTCCTGTTTGTCTGGGTGGAAGATGCTGGGATTTGGACATTTGTTGACGCTTGTGGACTTTTACAGTTGACAGAACTTTTCAAGGAAGAGGATAAAACTACTGAAGGATGAAGGAATCATGATTATACATGCGATTCTTATATAAAAAAAAAACGAAATCATAAATAAAAGTGCCCTAATATGAGTATCAAGATGGCATTGGAGTAAATGGTGATGTAGATGCTCCAGTGTTTCTCCCAAGTATGCTGCTCTTTTTATTCTTAGTCTTCAATATAATTGAGTTAATAAAACTACTGGAAATCAGCAATGGTCTCTCAGGGGCCTAAATGAGGTTCATGGTTCAATGAAGTAAGTTTATTTACTGTTATGATCTATAGGTTGAGGTTTCCTTTTAGATGTCCCTTTCAGCAGTGCATTGAAAGGAATAATTCAGCCAAAAAAATTAAATTTGTCATAAAATTGTTGTTCCAAACCTGTAAATTGAACATGTTTGACAGAGCGTGATGCTGCTCTTGCTTATAGAGTACAATGAAAGCAATGGGAAGGGATGCTGTTGAGGTCAAATATGCTATTGAATGGCTTCAGAAAACTTGTAATATAGCACAGACACTGTATGGACTACGTTTATGATCTTCTTCATAAAGCAGTTTTCTGCTGTGACCTGTATTTAGGAACTTTCGCCAAAAATCAACAACGCACAACAAAATAATAAACCTAGTTTCACATTTCACTGGGCAAAGACGGCTGGAGAGAACCTTGTTCCTTTCATTTAAAGTTCACTCCCAATGTCTGTATGCCACATTTGAGTGAATTCATTGGGTTTTATTCACTATGCATGCGTACGAGCAAATCTGTGCATGAAATCCGCATACAAACAAATCATGATTCACCAAAAAATGTGAGGTTTCTCTGAAAAGCAATGCGGGCATATACAGTATGTACAGTTGGCTAATGAGAGGTCTGTAAACTGGTTTTGAGGACTGCACACTTGACATTGCTTAAGGATCTGCGAGAGTGTGTCTGTAAAGAGAGGCATATGTTTAATGAAAAGGAAAGGCCATTATATAGAGATGGTTTGGGCGTGGTTTATTCAAATGACTAACTGTATGCACGCGCAGCCGCTCATTTTTAATACTCCAAATCCACTAACATTAGAAAAAAGATGGTAAGAACACATTTGTGTGCATGTGTTGTGAATTAAGTGGAAAGTTTTCGTGAGAAGTTCAAATGTGCATATAAATACGCAATTATTAGTGAATGGGACCCATTGTTTCTTTCCTTCATGTTTGGTAGCCTTTTATATGTGCTTGTGCGATTGGTACAATGTCATTCTTATAACATCAGATCAGATCATAATCATGAAGATTTAAAAAGTTAAGGAAACTCTTCTCTGTTTTTAAGGGTGTGTGCGCCGCCTTGTGTAAATTACATTTAGCCCTAGATAAGATTTGACCCCTCAGATCAGACTGAAGATTTTTCTGTTGGTTTTTAAAGAAGACTTGAAAAAGAGCGAGGAGAGAATCTTTAGCCAATACTCCTGCACATTTGCAGTTTGCTTTTGAATTCCCAGGTATGCATCTTTGACCTGATTTTATGCTTTTATGTTTTATTTGTGTGATTGATTTTGGATTGATCTTTTATTTCTTAATGCTTTAATTTACATGTGTAGCCCTACCTGGTGAATAAACTGTCGAACTTGATTTGTTCTGGAATCGTGACTCAATTATTTCTAGTAGATTCTAAGGCTTTTCACACTTGAAATATTTCAAAATATAAAATATTTCTAAACTCCAGATTTATGCAACCCTGGGTTATCTTGTTTAATGTTTCACACTGTTCATACCTGGGATTAACACTTAATCCTGGGTATTAAAAATGTGATGTTTTACACTATGGGGCCAGTTTTAGTAAACAGGGCAAAACAGCGCCGATGTGAGGGGAAATTTCTGTGGGTGATTTACTACTTCTCTGCGGTGCCTCCTCCAAGCAACTGTAACGAATCAGCTCATGGGAAATATGAATAATTAATCATAACTAGTTATGAATATTTTAGATCCGCTGTAGATATTTAGCTGACCTCTCAGGGTCAACTGTCTTGTCAATTCTAAGAACGTTAATTTCCTGGTTAAGGGAAATAACTTCCTTACTGTACAATTCTACAAAAGCTTGTAGCATAAATCTGCATGATTGTGACTCCAGTTATGAGCAAACAATGAACCACGTCAAGTGTGATACAAGTAAGGTTTTATTAACACTGGGTAATAAACCCAGTGATATGGTTGGTTGCCATGGAACCTGGGGCCTGTTCGGCTTCCTGGGGTGTTACGCATTTCGGGGGGAAGGGTCCATAGGTCCTCATATGGCTTGTTAACTGAGGGGTGTTACAGAGTATTTGTTAAATCTAGCTAACAAAATATATATTGTGTGTTTGATTGGTCCAGACGCTACACAACAATAATTCCATTTCAAGCGCAAAATAGTTTAAGACATGCTCTTTGGGCATTAAATAATGGCGCAAATGTCAGTAATTTGACGAGCGCAAACATTAGTAAAATGCATTGAGTGATTCATTTAAATACTCTCCTCCTATAAACTTTGCGTCTGAAAGGGAAACTGCATACAAATGCATATTCAATAAGGTCAGGCGCAAAAATAAAGCCCGGTTCAGACTACACGACTTTAGCCCGATTTTGCCATGATTTGCTTAACGTAGGGTGTCGTGGGGATTCGTAAATGACAATGGGCGTCGGGACGCAAGATTCCATCGTTTCAGCACGTGTAGTGTGTCATAGTGGACGACAACCGATTCCGCGTCTGCGATGCTACACGACAGAAAGACTAGCATGTTTAATGCCGGGTTCACACTACACGATATTTTTTGTCGGTCATGATAGTCACTGTGTCAGATTTTACGATTTTGACTCCTAAAATCTTGTCGTGGAAAAGAAACATGTCAGACTACACGTTGCTTTCCGACCATTCACCGAGCGATATCATCGAGAAGGCGGAACTAGCAAATGACTTCCGAAAACAAGAGTGTAAACATTGCTGAAGCGCTTCCGCTATAGTTCGCCAGCATTTTTCTTTCTTTGTTCTGTCGTGGTAGTCCCTCGATGACACATCATACAAGCAGGAGTACTGTTGCCACAGCTCCACGAACCTTTCCTCCATCTCATAATTCCACCTAGCAGCACCATCATCTCTCTTTCGTTTTGCCATGTTTGAAACCTGTGTATGAAAGCGCTTCTGTGCTGCTATTGGTCAACGTCACCAATGTGACAGAACTCGTTGTGGACGATGGGAAAAAAATAAACATGCTAGTCTTTCTGTCGTGAAGCATCGCCGACGCGGAATCGGTTGTCATCCACTATGACACACTACACGTGCTGAAACGATGGAATCTAACGTCCCGACGCCCATTGTCGTTTACGAATCCCCACGACACCCTACGTCAAGCAAATCGTGGCAAAATCGGGCTAAAATAGTGTAGTCTGAACCGGGCATAATTTTTTTCCCCGTCGTCCACGACGAGTTCTGTCACATTGGTGACGTTGACCAATAGCAGCACAGAAGCTCTTTCATACTCAGGTTTCAAACATGGCAAAACGAAAGAGAGATGATGGTGCTGCTAGGTGGAATTATGAGATAGAGGAAAGGTTCATGGAGCTGTGGCAACAGTACTCCTGCCTGTATGATGTGTCATCGAGGGACTACCACGACAGAACAAAGAAAGAAAAATGCTGGCGAACTATAGCGGAAGCGCTTCAGCAATGTTTACACTCTTGTTTTCGGAAGTCAGTCGCTAGTTCCGCCTTCTTGATGACATCACGCGCATCGTTAAAGACGGCACATGATGAATGGTTGGGAAGCAACGTGTAGCCTGACATGTTTCTTGTCCACGACAAGATTTTAGGAGTCAAAATCGTGAAATCTGACACAGTGACTATTGTGACCGACAAAAATATCGTATAGTCTGTGTTTCAGCGCTAATTCTTCACTGTGCATCTTTAGTAAATCCTGACAGTACTATTTTAACGCCAAAAGATGGTTCGCGCTGGCGCAAGCTGTTAGTAAAACTGGCCCTATATTTCTAAACCCTGAATTAACATTATTTGTCCATATTAGCAGTGTCAATAACCATGATTGGCTAAATAAAGCATATGACCATTTTAAATAATGGCTCATGCTTAATCTGTATTAATTCAAAACACCCATGATTTGAATTGAGAAGTGGCCACTTCATTTGAGACCTTCAAATTTCTTCTTTTTATCTTTTATCTTATTGACCTAGCAAGTTGTAGGAATTTAACCACGGAGTATGATCAGACTGGCTTGTGACGGTGTTTCTGACCAATGTGGAGTGTTTTGAATGAAATCTTTTTTTGCAGTAGTTTACTGCCTTTAGAGGTACTCCAGGTGTGCTATATCTGTATTATCGTATATTATAAATTGCTTGGGATAAAGCATTGGCTAAATAATTTCTAATGCCAAAAATGAGTGATATTAACTATATTGCATTTTCTAAAGGAGAAGAGTGTTACGAGTGGTTTTTAGGGTGTTCTAGGTGGTTGCTGATGGGGTGCCAACCAGTGGGGACATTTTCTGGAGCCAAATGCGATGTTGCAAATAGAATGTTATACTGCTAGAACTATATTGAATAATGTACTTGCATTACAAGAGAAGTATAAATACAGGGTATGCTATGAACTCTTGTTCATATATGCTACATGCTATACTCCTGTCTGAAATCAGCTGGGATATATCAAGAGGGAATGATTCAACTGCACACACACACACACAGGCTCAAGTCTTTTTGTGAGTTATGTAACAGCCTCTCTGCTGCTGTTTTAAGCAGGTTTGCCTCATGAAGTCACTAATGAACCTAAAGCCGCTCTAATCATCCTGCAGCTCAACTCCAGTCCTTTCACTGACTCGTTCACTCTTGATAACTTCATTGACTGCACCGACACATTGATTAATGAAGCAGAGATTGTACAGTATGTGGCTAACAGTCTCATGGGATACTGTAGTAGGCAGATGTGTACAGTAGAGACAGCATGCTGCTATCAGGAATACAAATTTGCTTTTATATTCAGGCATACAGCATCCTCTAAAAATTTTGAAACAAAGTGAAGTTTTAGACAATATCAGCATGAATCATTATTTCTTGCCATAAATGCATTATAGTAACTGTTAACAATTAACACTGTGAAGGATTTTTGACTACTTTTATTGTGCATTCATTTTTGGAGCTTGACCGTTTCTGGTTGCGGCATGCTTTCGTATGGAAACAAAATAGCTTGGACATTCTGCTAAATATCTATGTTAGAAATTTAGAAAGTATGATGATAAACTGTCAACTTAAATTTTTCCCTGCCAGCAAAACATGTCAGAAAATGTTGTCAATGGCGGGAAAGCATTGTCTGATAAATAACAGAAAATGTCATTATATATATATATAGAGAGAGAGAGAGAGAGAGAATTCAGTTTTTAAGTTAAAATATAGCAACTGTATTGACATTGACTTTAATTTGGTTTTGCATTTGGATATTTAGACATTATCAAAGGCTAGTTCATTGTGGATGATTTGTATATTTTAAAACAACAACAAAAAAAATGCTCTGTATTTTCGTATTTAACAATCATTTAATAATGATAACATTATAATGTTTGCAATAAACACTTAATAGCAGCATATTGTTCAAGCATGTGGTCTCTTTCACTTGAAATAAATTGTGCTTTTATCAGAAAAAATTATGTAAAAATGCCAGTTAAAACCTGTTAACTTAGTTTCCCCATATTTTTGTTACCTTTTACTGTACAATATTGTAATAAGTTTGTTAGAAATAAATGTATGAATTACCTTTAATATAATTTAAAAATACCAATAGTTTTACATGAAAAAAACAATTTTAACCACCTTATAATTTGTGGTAAATATACATTTGAATATATTTCATATAAATGTTTTGTTATACATGTGTTACATAAAATGGGGTGTTTTGTGTTAAGGAAATTTTAAGGCCATTTTTTGTTCATTTTTTATGGCAGTGCAGTGTTTAATCCTTTGCTGTAGACTTATTAATGATTTTAAACAAATGTAATTTCACCAAATGTTAAAGCATTACAAGGTATAATTAATGCATTAAAACTACTTTTATATTAAGGCTTTCAGTGAATGTTTCATTGTACATAATAAAACCGCATAATACAATATATGTTTTGTTCCCCACAATAAAAACTACGGCGCTTTCATCATAAAACGAATCATTTAAATACCATCTTACTATGACATATTATAGGGAAATATATAGAGTGATAAATTATATTTATATGCATTTTATGTAAGTAGTCTGTTATACTGTTTAAAGTTCTCATTGATTTGCACTACAAGCTATCAAATTTCTTCTTACTTTATGGCCATATAAATATCAGGAACTGCACCAAATTGCATATTTGTGCTCTATGTGGGCATCTAAACTAAATGTTTATGTTGTCAAATTGGGCTCCAGACAGAAGGAGTGTTTACAGAGGTGATACCTGGCCTTGCGGTGGGCGTCGATCTCATCTCCTGGCGTGGGGTTGAGTGTGGCATTGAGCTCTGCATGCTCGTCGTGCTGCTGCAGGTAGAAGGCCTTCAGAGGGTTCATGGTCCAATCAAACAGAGGGTCGTACAGCAACACCTGCACACAAAAAACAAAAGCAGCATTCATTTCCTGACAAATGACAGCTGTCCGGTATGAGATGTGAAGAATGAACTCATGTTTACCTCAACAATGGTCAACAGGGCTTCCTGAGAACTCCTCATGACTTCCATCGTCTTCTCACAACATCTACATGATGTAATAATACATGTAATCGTTCAGTTCCTTTCACAGATACTTGTAATTATAATGTCACAAAACATCTAGAGTCCCATTTTGGTGTTTTCACACTTGAGTCATTTCAGTAGCCTGTTACACGAAGCTAGATGAACAAACTCAAAAGTTTCAGGGTGCTTTCACACTAGCACTTTTGGTGCGCACCCGGGTTCGATTGACGTCAGAGTTCGGTTCGTTTGGATGATGTGAACGCTGTCTTCCGAACTCGGGTGTGCACCCGCGAACCGTACCAGAGTCCGCTTAAAAAGGGTGGTCTGGGGTACGGTTCAAGTGAACTCTGGTACAGTTCGCTGCTGATGTGAACGCAATCGTACCAAATCACGGAAGTGAACCGCTATTAATGACGTATTATTTGATAAAAATGTGTGTTTGTGTGTGGATAAGGCTTTTGAAGAACGTTTGGTAACACAAATTATTTTTGTATAATGCATTATAAAGGTATTCATAATGAATGTTGTAATGCACTATATATTTTCATAAATGTAACCAAAGTTGAAATGCATTATGATATTTGCAGGTTTGTTTGTCATGTGTTTGAATGCATTCTATTTTCGAAAGCTATAACAATGCATAGATGATTATTAGAATGTACTGGTTACAATAATTCATGAGATCATACAATGCATTACAAGGTATAATTAATGCATTAAAACTACTTTTATATTAAGGCTTTCAGTGAATGTTTCATTGTACATAATAAAACCGCATAATACAATATATGTTTTGTTCCCCACAATAAAAACTACGGCGCTTTCATCCTCACTCACTTTCTTGACACGCTGCAAGCAGAGAGCTGTATATCTCATTTCTGTTCACCTTTAGTGTACTTTAGAGCATTTGCAGTACATTCGTAAGGCAGACGTAAGTGCCGTTATGTACTGAAGCTTTGGAAACAAAACCAAAGGTTCAAAAACATAAATTTAAAATTGAAGAGAGCCTTGCAACGCATTTTGCCATCTTCTCCTGCGCCATCGTTACTAAGCAAAGGGGTAAACAGCTGCTGGCTTGATGACGCAAACGAACCGCGGTTCGGACCCAAATAATATAATGTGAACACAGTCCAGCAGGGGGAGGGGGGAGCAATCGAACTCGGGTTCGGACCAAGCAATCGAACCAAGTGTGAAAGCACCCTAGAGTTGCCAAAAGCAAACAAATCCAACCTGGTTTAGATCAGGTTCAGTGAGCTCAGAAAGCTTGTTATAAACATTCTCTGTGGACTCGGGGTTCGTACACACTTTTACCACTACATTTCCATGACTTCTGAGACTATATTCATGACCTAATGTTCCATTCTTTTACAATAAAAATAAAAATCTCAGCATGTCATTTTGAAAATATTTGACTATTAATGCTACTAGTTTGCTAGTTTAAGCGAATTTGTTTTATACGCACGATATAAAGGGGAAGTCGTGGCCTAATGGTTAGAGAGTCGGACTTGTAACCCAAAGGTTGCGAGTTCGAGTCTCAGGTCCGGCAGGTATTGTAGGTGGGGGGAGTGAATGAACAGCGCTCTCGGTGTGTGTGTGTTCAGTGCTGTGTGTGTGCACTTTGGATGGGTAAATGCAGAGCACTAATTCCGAGTATGGGTCACCATACTTGGCCACATGTCACTTCACTTCACGTGAGAGTACCGTAAGTCTTAAAAAGACTTACATTTTTGTGACAATGCAACAGCGACCCGATTACGCGAGTGGAAGTCCTGTATCGCAGCGTGCGACAAGAGAGTCAAAGAGAGAAGACACGGTTCAGCTGAATCACTCACCCGGTTTTCAAATGACTGATTTAATCAGAGTTTGGGTGGATTTATTTACTCATCGAACCTACATGCTATATTGAATAAATGTTGACCGGAACGTCCCTCATTTTAAAAAGTCAAAAGTTGCGGGAATGAGTAAAACTATGCGATATACAGTGGGTACGGAAAGTATTCAGACCCCTTTAAATTTTTCAATCATGCAGCGAAATTCAGGACCTGCTTAAAACACAATTCTATTATACAAATATTTGTGAAATAGATTCCCATGACTTTTCCAAAACTTTCTGGGTTTACCTTGCCAGGTCAAGAAAATATGATCATATTACCCCCAATTTTACAGTCTCTGCACTGGCTACCTATTAAGTTCCGTATCAGTTTTTTTGGAAATTGCCGTTTTAAAATTCCATGACTTTTCCAGGTTTTTCATGACCGTACGAACTATGTTTATATGTACACATTACCGTTCAAAAGTTTGGGATCAGAACAACTTTATGTTTTTTAAAGGAGTTTCTTCTGCTCATCAAGGCTGCATTTATTTGATAAAAAATACAGGAAAAAATGTAATAGTGAAATATTATTACAATGTAAAATAACGTTTTTCTATTTTAATATACATTAAAATCGAATTTATTCCTGTGATGCATTACTCCAGTCTTCAGTGTCACATGATCTTCAGAAATCATTCTAATATGCTGATTTATTATCAGTGCTGGAAACAGTTTTCAGGATTCTTTGATGAATAAAAAGTTAAGAAGAGCATTTATTTAAAATAGAAATCTTTTCTAACAATATACACTATCGTTCAACAGTTTGGGGTCAGTACGTTTTTATTCTTTCTTTTTTTTTTTTTTTGAAAGAAATTAAAACGTTTATTCAGCAAGGATGTGTTAAATTGATAAGTGATAGCAAAGATTTATATCGTTAGAAAAGATTTATATTTTGAATAAATGCTGTTCTTTTTAACTTTTTATTCATCAAATAATTATGAAAAAAGTATTGCAGTTTCCAAAAAAATATTTGGCAGCACAACTGTTGCCAACATTGATAATTCTAATAATAAATCAGCATATTAGAATGATTTCTGAAGATCATGTGACACTTTATACTGGAGTAATTGCTGATGGAAATTCAGCTTTGCATCACAGAAATAAATTATATTTGAAAGGATATTAAAATAGAAACCAATATTTTATATTGTAACAACATTTAGCAAGATTACAGTTTTTTTCTGTATTTTTTATCAAATAAATGCAGCCTTGATGAGCAGAAGAGACTTCTTTAAAAAACATTACAAGTCTTACTGATCCCAAACTTTTGAATGGCAGTGTATATATTTATATTAATTTAAATGAAAGGTCAAATATTAAATGTCAAAATATAATTGCTCATGTGTAATGCATTAAGGATATTTGCTTTCCAATCTCTTACCCAGAAGTGTAGTGTAAGATACAGTACCATGGTGGTAAACACAGCTAAAAACTTACCCATATTCTTTCTTTTTTTTTTCTCAAACTAAACTCCAACTTACCTGTGTAGCCACTGAAATCTTCTTCGTGAAATAGGCTACAGGGGTATAAATAAACATCAATAAACTCAAGTGTGAAAACACCCAGGGTCGCCTCCTGAAGACATACCTCCTGAAGACGCCCTCCACCCCTGTGATGCCCATCCCATCCACAATGTCTCGAGACAGTCTGAAGGGAACCGTCTCAGGGGTGGGCAAGATTTTGCCCTGCTCAAACGCAACACCTGTGTGGAAAATGAAAACATGAAGAGAGCGAAGATCTTCTGCAACGCTAGTTTTCTGTATACACATACCCAGGTCTATGTGGACCAGTTCTGCAGTCTGTTCATCGATAAGAATGTTCTGAATGTGCCGATCGCCCAGGCCAACGATGTAACCAACTGTCAGACACAAACATGTCACTATTTTAACATCATTTCAAATTAGTTGCCCATGAAATAATACTGTTAAAAGTGAAAATGTGAGGCCAGATGCAGCTCTTTTCTGTCCAACCGAGATGACACGTCACCTATAATAATATGGTTAAATAATAGTGTTATGTGTGTGTACCAATAGAAGAGGTGGCCACACTGCGGGTGTACGCTAGCTGTCTCTCCAGCCACACCGCAGGGTCCAGAAAGCGCTCCATGCAGAAGTATCGGAATACTGGCCGGAAGTTCTGACACACCTCAGTGAAAGCCTGCAGTTTGTCATCAAATTCCAGCCGTTGAGCCTCCTACACCATTACAACGAGAGCATAATGAGGCAAAATGCTTTATAAATAATCTTTTTGTAGAGACAATCTCTAATACTCAAGTCACATTTATTTATATCGCACATTTTGTTTGAAAGCAACTTCATATTAATAAGCAGATAACAGTGTTAATAGGGCCTTTCGCACCGCTTTAGTTCCAGAACTAAATGTACAGTACTAAAGTACTGGGACGATTTTGCGCAAACTATTTTCCAGTACTATTTAAAGGGTTGCATTCGCACCGACAGTGTGTACTAAGAAGTGACGCAAGCTGGTCGACAGCGATGTCATTTGTGCACGGCGTTCCACAACACAAACAAAGAAGAACAACATTAACAACAGGAGGATGGAGGACGCTGTGATCGGAGCTGTGTTTTTGTTGTGTCTCGCGGGTTTCACAATAATGGACATGTAAAGTTGACGTATACGTAAAGCGATTGAAAGAACGGAAAGGAGGACTAAGAATCTCCAACGACAACTGGCAGTGCTACATTTGCTACAAATGCCTGCACTTCAGCGTCCGTCCGTCTATCGCTGTTCTCCATACTAGCAAAACAAGTTGACACAATGTTTACAGTATGTTTACACGGCGTTTTAAATCATGGCGGGTCAGGGCGTTTTCGTACGCGTTTGGCCAATCAATGTCTACTTGCGTCACGATTAGTACCAGACCCTGCTCCGGAGTAGGAGCTAATTTGGTTCTCGAAAAAGGCAGTCCGGTACTAAAATCGCACCCAGTTCCCGCGGTGAGAAAACGCCAAAAAGTGGGTCGTTCCACAATTAGTTCTGGTACTATGAAAAGGTTCCCGCAGTGCGAAAGGCCCTAATGTTGCAAAATGAATCAATTTTGATTAAAACATTTTCAGTCAAAAACGGGAAACTTTTTATGCATTTTGGGGACTGAAAACGCATATTTTTGAAAACGGGTTTCAAAGTGCATGTTTTTGAAAACGCCACCATTATGGTTTCCATGTAAACACCCAATACAGGAATCTTTGAAAACGGTGACGTTATGCGCGTGCGTAGTACATGTCAGGTATGTAGACATGCGCAGTACGTGTCGATTTTAAAGGCAAGCGCGAACAAACGTACACAACAATGGCGGAGTACATGGTACTATTGTTGCTGCTCAAGAGTTTGCTAACGCTTCTTCAGCAAAGTGTGGATTTATTCCACCAATATTACAACCAACAGCGGAGACGCATCATATACAACATATAACCGTCACTTCCGTACAGGTACTGTTTACTAACAAGGTGACAGCGCCAACTACTGGCCTGGCATACGTAGTACAGCGTTTTTGTCCGTTTCCGCGGATATGTGTAAATGCGAATCGTTTTGAAAACGTTGTCGTGTATACGTGAAACTTTTTCAAAAACGCAAGGGAAAAACTTTTCCATTTTTGACTACACCGTTGTCGTGTAAACGTAGCCTAAGAAACAAGCTGTAAAGCAGCTCTACAGAAGACAACAGTGTACAGTGTTAATAGGGCCTTTCGCACCGCTTTAGTTCCAGAACTAAATGTACAGTACTAAAGTACTGGGACGATTTTGCGCAAACTATTTTCCAGTACTATTTAAAGGGTTGCATTCGCACCGACAGTGTGTACTAAGAAGTGACGCAAGCTGGTCGACAGCGATGTCATTTGTGCACGGCGTTCCACAACACAAACAAAGAAGAACAACGTTAACAACAGGAGGATGGAGGACGCTGTGATCGGAGCTGTGTTTTTGTTGTGTCTCGTGGGTTTCACAATAATGGACATGTAAAGTTGACGTATACGTAAAGCGATTGAAAGAACGGAAAGGAGGACTAAGAATCTCCAACGACAACTGGCAGTGCTACATTTGCTACAAATGCCTGCACTTCAGCGTCCGTCCGTCTATCGCTGTTCTCCATACTAGCAAAACAAGTTGACACAATGTTTACAGTATGTTTACACGGCGTTTTAAATCATGGCGGGTCAGGGCGTTTTCGTACGCGTTTGGCCAATCAATGTCTACTTGCGTCACGATTAGTACCAGACCCTGCTCCGGAGTAGGAGCTAATTTGGTTCTCGAAAAAGGCAGTCCGGTACTAAAATCGCACCCAGTTCCCGCGGTGAGAAAACGCCAAAAAGTGGGTCGTTCCACAATTAGTTCTGGTACTATGAAAAGGTTCCCGCAGTGCGAAAGGCCCTAATGTTGCAAAATGAATCAATTTTGATTAAAACATTTTCAGTCAAAAACGGGAAACTTTTTATGCATTTTGGGGACTGAAAACGCATATTTTTGAAAACGGGTTTCAAAGTGCATGTTTTTGAAAACGCCACCATTATGGTTTCCATGTAAACACCCAATACAGGAATCTTTGAAAACGGTGACGTTATGCGCGTGCGTAGTACATGTCAGGTATGTAGACATGCGCAGTACGTGTCGATTTTAAAGGCAAGCGCGAACAAACGTACACAACAATGGCGGAGTACATGGTACTATTGTTGCTGCTCAAGAGTTTGCTAACGCTTCTTCAGCAAAGTGTGGATTTATTCCACCAATATTACAACCAACAGCGGAGACGCATCATATACAACATATAACCGTCACTTCCGTACAGGTACTGTTTACTAACAAGGTGACAGCGCCAACTACTGGCCTGGCATACGTAGTACAGCGTTTTTGTCCGTTTCCGCGGATATGTGTAAATGCGAATCGTTATGAAAACGTTGTCGTGTATACGTGAAACTTTTTCAAAAACGCAAGGGAAAAACTTTTCCATTTTTGACTACACCGTTGTCGTGTAAACGTAGCCTAAGAAACAAGCTGTAAAGCAGCTCTACAGAAGACAACAGTGTCATTAATCAGCTAATTAATTTAGTTGAACATTAATTCAATTCAGTTCAATAAAAGTGTTGCACAGTTCACCGACTATAAACTAGTATTCTTCTACTCTTCTACTCAACAGTTTAGGACTATTAATAGTATAATGCCTATAAGAATGAATGAGCTGATAAAATTCAGTACCATCATTTTCTTGCGACAGGACATATTGGGCCAGTCCTGTGTGCGGAAGCGTTTGTGCGCCCCCTTCTGTGGGTCGACCAGGAACTCTCCAATGGGCACAGTGCCAGAACACCACTCCAAAACACCACTGCGCTGGGAAAACGGCACCACCTGGTACAAACACACAAAGCAGTGCTGATGAAGGCATGTTTACATATATATAATAGCTGTGGTCGAAAAAAACGTATATTGGGCATTTGACCTAGTAAGCAGACATACAGTGCCAAAAAAATGAACTAGTAGTATTTAACAAGTAACTTCATGAAAACATCTGCTGGATACAGTTGGTACATATTTTAGTTCATAAAAACATGAGCTAGGATAGTGTATTAACGGTGTCTTTACTTTGTACCGGCGGATGTTGAGTTTCCTTTTGCGAGTTTCTGCGTTGCGCTGCAGGAGGGTGGAGCACATGTGAAAGACCTGCTGCATGACTGCGTCCTGCCTCAGATCATCCTGACCCTGTGCCACGACACACAAACTCACTTCAGATTCAATCATTAAAGACTGACCAACAGACCGGCATACCTTTCAAACGAGTCTGATTAAGATGTGGCAGCAATTAAGCGAAACAAAGCATGAAAAGCAGACCTTGACTAGCTGTCTCCTGCTCTTGCCGTCTGAACCCACACAGTCGATTATCTTGGGTAGGTTGACGCCTCCAGCCAAGTGAAAGTGAGGTTTGAACGAGCTGATAGTCACAAGGTCTTCATATCTGCCTGATGGATCCACCTGAAAGAAATGCCAACATATACAACAAGCTTAAGTAAGATCACAAAGTGCACAGGCATCTCTGATGAAAAAAGAAACATTTGTCACCTTGATGTCCATGGTGGGAATGATGACATCATCAAGGTCTTTGATTTGCATGATGGGTTGTTCAGGAGGAATAGGTATGGCTTCTGCAAAGACAGTATATCAGTCAGTACATAACAGTCTGACATTTCCGTACCCATTTTTTTTTAAACAGCTCACACTGAAAAGCACAATACAGTAAACATTGATAGGAAGCATACAACAATATTGCTAATTACTAATAAAGCCAATTAGCTGGTGCTTTTATCCAAATCGACTTAACGTACAAGTATTACAAATTCAGCGAGTGTAAAACAGATCTTATAAAATTATTATTGTTCCAGTCATATGGGTTTGGGATAACTCAAAATCAACTCAACATACACCACTCCTATTAGTTATCAATAAACACTGGATTTATTGATTAAACATATTGGCACACCAAGTTCCTTAATCATAAACCGAACAGACTCACTCACTCTTTTCAGTTTTATGGCGACTGGCGTCCATGTATGCCAAAGTGATGTAGGCATTGCAAAGCATCTCAATGTCTTTAACCATCTTGGCTCTCTTTTTACGAACCACGTCAATAATCTTACGAGCGACATTAGCCCGTTCCTACATATCAACACATTTAATCAAGGTTAATCGTTTAGTAAAAAAAAAAAGGTTATAAGGACACAATGCTACTGCAAAATGTCTGGATTTCTACATAGCATTTAGACATCATGACTAGACATGAAAAACTCCAAGAGCAGTGCAGAAATGACTTTTCATAACATATGTTTAGTTGTAAATGACAAGACTATTACAAATATAAATATCAGAAATCAAGTTCTTGGATTTTAAACCTGAAGCTATGTTATTGTATTTTTGGTAGAACTAATTAAGTTTAATTTATATTTATTTCACAGCTAGATTTCAGAGTCCTCATACCAGGTCCAGAGGTGAAGGTTGGCGCGCAGTGCTCTTGGACGAACGACTGCGAGAGAAAGTCTCATCCTTGTTGGCGTTGACCAGTGCCAAGATGATGAAGAGAGTGTGGTGGGGGTGGTCAAGAGATGACTGACAGATCAGCTGATGACAGAACACATTTCAGTTGTGAGTGTATATTATAGATTGCACTTGTGAGTAGGGTTGGGTACCGAAACCTGGTACCAATATGGCACCGGTACCTATGTAACCGGTATGTACTAGAACCGAATCAGACCGCAGATTTTGGTGCCTCATTTCGGTGCCATGCCTGAGCGATCGATTTAAATATTTGTCCTACGGTTCTCCGAAACGGACGCAAGAAGCATCTTCACCGGCACCGCACGTGAAAAATAATTTCCCAACTGAAAAAAATGCACGTAAACTCAAGTCGGAAAGCCCTAATAATGCGAATCCAACAAATCTTTGTAGTAGCGAGAGTGTCCATGTTGTTTTTTCACATTCTGACTTAAAAGCACAACTCGGGAAATGAGAGCATCCGAGGAGCACGTGAATGCAGTAATTACACTTGCTCTGATGGCAGCAGGTAGCCTTCTGTTAACTAAGCTAAACATGCTTAAATTAAAATGCCTAAAGCTAAACTTCCCCTGTATTCACATTTCTAAACCTGCTGTCCAACAAAAGAGAACATTATAACCTTTTAACTCCACAACACCAGTCAAATGCTTCCTTTTGTGATCTGATGAGGCTTCTTGTCACAGAATGAGGCAGAAAATATGTTCAATAGGCTACTTTAAAAAGAATACGTCGATTAGCAATGGATTATAAATATACTTAATTATGAAAATACCAGAGATGGCTTGAATAACACAGATAAACTATATTGTCGCAGTCGAGTGTTTATTGTCTGTGAGTAAACAGAACATATAAACATTTTGAATGATAAAACAGTTACAGCTATAATAGCCATGCCTTTGTCCATATAAGGGATTTCCTGGAGGGTCATGAGTTCCGCTACTTCCGTGATTGGATATGTGGATTCTCTGAGCGAGGGCACCCTCTGGCGTCCAGTATGAATGAAACCGACATCATGTGTTTATATTGCTAATGGCCAATCCAAAATTTGGGGGGAAATTTTTATTTATTTATATTTTAATAAGTATCGGTTCAGGCACCGTTTAGGCGCCGGAACCGTTTTAAAAGTATCGATTTGGCACCGGTATCGAAAAAAAACCAAACGATACCCAACCCTACTTGTGAGGTTAAAATTCAGAACAAAAACTAAGGAGGAGATGAACGTTACCTCATTTAGAACGTGATGGAATCCCACGTCTTGTGAGGTCACAGAGCTGGACACTTTGGTGCCCATTCGAGCCGCTAACTGATACATCAGGGGCAGGAACTTATATGATGGGATTTGCTTTACACCACGCTAATATGAACACACACAAATTATAACACAGAATTGAAAGCTGTGTGACCCACAAAAGTGCACAGTGCAATCCATAGGTGACTCTAGTCAACTGCAATTTCTCTTAAACTCACCATGAAATCAAAAGGTTATGCATTTATTTTTTCAAATGCGCCCTCGTAATCGTTCATTGAAAACATAAATGCTATAACATCTCTTCTGTGATGACGTGTATCGGGTAATACGTTTATTGGACAATAACAAGCAACTTTTACATGACTATTCATTCCATTTTTTAGAAAAAATTTTCAAATGTATCTAATATGATACATCAGGCTTTTGATGAACATTTATTTGTACATCTCTCAGTCATCATTGTATTATTATTTCTTGTATATTTTCCCCACCACAATAAAAACTAGAGCTTCGATCATAAAATTAAATATCGTTTAAATATCTTCCTACCAAGACAATATTATTGGGAGATATAGAGTGATATTGAAATGCATTTTATGTAGATGGTCTGTTGTACCATTATAAAACTGATTCACATTACAAGCTATTAGAATTTCATATTATCTTTGGCCATTTTAATATCAGCAACTGCATCAAATTGCATATTTTGTTCATTTTGGGCCTCTGAATAGGTTTCTTTCTTCTCCTTGAGTATAAGCTCCATATTCTCTTATATGAGTCACAAAAGCCTGATAAATCAAATATGATACTCAAAATAAGCACAAATGCAATTTTTTTTTTTAAATCTAAAATTCAATAAATTACAATTTTCTGATTTCATATGTCAGGCTTTACAGGCTTAAGTAACAAAATAGTAAGAAACTGCAACACAATGGCTTTTTTTGTACATGGCAGATGCTGTTATACCTTCATCATTTCATTTACAGCTTTGACATCAGCATTCTCCAGCCAGAGGGAGGCCAGTCTGAAGACCCAGGTGTCATGTTCCTCTCCCAGTTCCAGGCACTGAATGTAGTTCTCCACAGCTTTGAGGAGGAAGCGGTTGCGGTCGGCCTGCAGGTTAGCCAGTGCCTTGACATCCAGCTCTAGTTCCCTCTGAACTTTCACTGTGTATCTGCACATGAAGAAAAGAAACGTGTATTTTTCATAATATATTATATATACATCATATAGTATTTGTATCTCTGTAACTGGTGAGCAAAAGATTCCTAAGACAGATACGTTTCATGCTGACCTGTTGTTGCTGACCTTCCTCTCCCGCATCAGGTCAACTTCCTCCTTGGCCTTTTCCAGAAGAGCGTGCTTGTTCTCAAACTCCGATGACTTCATGTAGTTTTCGATGCTCTGATACTGTGCATCAGAGAAACGGGCAAGCGAAAAGAAAGCCTGGGTCTTCTGGCTCTGAAGTTTAGCGTTTGAATCGCCACAGTGGTCCTCAATGACCTCCACAGCCTGTCCAACAACAACAACAGATCATTAGCCCAAACACAAAGACCATGACCATGCCTCTTTGATATAGGGCTGCATTTTTCATATTCAGAATTGTGATTGTGGTTTAAATGTGATTTTAAAAAGTCTTCACTTTTGTTGATAATTAAACCACAGCTTTTTGGATTTAGATATTCACCATATTAGCCACATCAACTAATTGTGCAGCGGCCCTATTTTGATATTTACCACTGTACAGAATTATGATGATATTCATACAGAATATGCTTTATAACATGATAAATGCAATGACACCAGAAAGGAAACTTCAGAAATAAAGACTTATTTATATGTCACTGAAATCATTTTATTTCCTTGTATAATGCCTTGCAGAATATGTGAGCGCTTTACCCTCTCCAGATATTTCTCCAGTATGACAGCAGGGCTCTCCAGACAGGATTCAGCCAGCCAGCTTCCACACAGTCTCAAGCACTCCGAATACACCGGCACCACAGCAGGGTTCACACACACCTGCTCACACGAAGAGTTATTCAGCAGATACGCGAGAATTTGGAACACCTGCCATTATGTACACCTGTGAAATGGACTATGGATGCCACCTTAACCACACTTCAACTCACCAGATCCTCTAGTTTATGGATCATCTGTTTGAGCAGCCCCAGAGCCAGCCCGTGTTCCTTCTTCACCCAGAACACCTGCGCCTCCTCCAGCTGCCAGGCCCATGAGCTGCTGCCACCACCACCGCCAGCTACCAGGCTGTGCCGCTTCATGTGGAAAACTGCCCGCTCTGCCAGCTAGAAGAATGTATGCAGAAAATAAATGGCTTTGCATTATATAATGAAATACCAAAAAAGGGGGGTTTATTTCATGACATATAACACAAAAACCTCTTTCAAGCTAAATAAGTCTGTTAGGTCTTAAAGCAGTCATGAAATGGAAAATAAGAATGTCCTTGATATTTTCACCTATAAGAGGTCAGACGCGCATACGAACATAGAGAGACCTGCGTGTGGCCTGCAGAACGAGCCAGCTTGCACAGCTCCATCAGGTGGGAGGAATAGGAAGAAATCAGGTAGTTCTTCCGGTCTGGATCTGTCTCTGAGGAAATCAATGTTTCTTGTATGGAGGAGCGCAGGGCTAAGACGGGCTCGACCAGGCTGAAATCACTGTCAGTTAAGAGATCGGAGTGCTGTTGCCACTTCCTGTACACTTCATTAAGGCTGGAGTCAGTTACAGGCCTGTCAAGAACAGAAACATAATATTATTAATGTGTAGGTCTATGATATTACACTCATTTATTGTGTCTTGTTCTATAATAATAATAATAATAATCAAACATTTAAAAAGGTTTTCATGAGAACAATAAAATAAACAATTTCAATTAAAGGGTAATTGAGCCATAAATCATTTGAGGCAATTTGTTTTTTGATGTAACAGCTATATATGTGTGATAATACGTTATTTGGGAAAAATTAAGGGGCAACGCACTTCCAGATCTTACAAAAAGCCTTTAAGTTCTAGCATGAAAAAATGAGTTTGTTTTAAATTTGTAAGAACTTGGCACCAGCTTTTTGTAAACTAATTTTTAAAGGTTTTTTATGTCTAAATATCCAGAGCTATTTGTTAGCATTTCCATTCATCTCAATAAAAGTAGCTAGACTGACTCAGGTCCAGTGTTATTTTAGTATAATTGATACACTATTAGAGTTTTTGTTAATATTTTTAATTAGATATTATTTTTATATTTTATTTTAATTTTAAAGTTTTAGTAATTTGTGTATTTTTGTCATTTTTATGAGGTGTTTTTTATGTCTATAGTTTTTATAGTTTATCAAGGTTTATGTAGTTTTAGTTATTTTAGCAATTCTCTTTACTTTGGGATTAGTCATTCAGCTATGTCCCGATTACAATTAGTCCAAAATGCGGCAGCAATACTTTTAACGGGTGGTTGCCGGTGCACTACAGAGTGGATTTAAAATGTTTACTTTTTGTTTATAAATCATTAAAGGGGTCATATGATGCGATTTCAAGTTTTCCTTTCTCTTTGGAGTGTTACAAGCTGATTGTGCATAGATAAGATCCCTGAAGTTGCAAAGACTAAAGTCTCAAAACCAAAGAGATATTCTTTATCAAAGTTAAGACTCTGCCACGCCCCCCTAAAATGGCTCGTTCTAACACGCCCCCACATATCTACCTCACTATGTGGAAATATTAGCATAATGCCGCCCAAATGGTCACGCAAAGAAAGAAGGTGTGGTTTCAGTAACCGCAGTTAGTGTTGAAGCAGCATGTCAGGGAGACGCTGTGTGTTTCTAGGCGATAGCAAAAGCACTTTATTTGGCCTTCCGAAAGTAGATGCATTTAGGAATCTTTAAGATTACTTACAACAGAACAGCAATGCATTTTATGGACGACCGTTTCGTGAACCTAGGAGAGGAGGTCATTCTGACTCTATGACAATCTGGCGCTTCTGAATCAACTACTGTTTTGTTATTAGTTTAAGTATTTATAATATAATATATAAATACAGCTATAATATAATATAGCTATAGGTCAATATGTTTGACGTTCAGTTTACATCAAATCAACATTGTGTCAAGTTTTTGACATCAGCTTGATTTACATATTTGAACTGTTTTTTGATGTCAATTTGAAGTATTTTGAACAATTATTTGTTAAAGCAGCACTATGTAACTTTTTCTGTGTTCAACGTGTATGTAATGAGCGAGTACATCATGAATTAATCTTCCAAACCGCGTTTTTGTCTTATTCCGATTCACTACGGTACACTTATAATAAGTACTTATATTT
>NW_015506020.1:423467-472691 GCF_001515645.1 Sinocyclocheilus grahami
GGGTCACATCACAGTGGAGTCAGCTGTCTTAACCGTGGCTTGGGTACTGCAAACACATACCAGCTTCATCACTGTGTCTGTCACGCGACTCTGTTCCCCTTTCGGGCTCTGTCTTTACATTTATTTTGAAAGATGAAGCTCGCGATTATGGTAAGGGGCATTACATTTCCGACGAGTGCTTGCGGTGTTCGGCCAATCACAATGCACTGGGTCAGCTGGCCAATCAGAGCAGACTGCGCTTGTCGGAATGAGGGACGAAGCGTTTGAGAGAGGCGGGGCATAGAGGACCTACAATAATGTACAGTATTTGAAAAAGAATGTGTTTTTTGAACATTAAAGCATGTCAACATATTCTGTTACACCAAATACACCAAATAATGATCTTTAAAAAAGCATCATATGACCCCTTTAAATGGTATGGCTCTATAAAGGTATTTTTAGTGCGAAACAACTGAGCGTCTGTGGCAGCGGAATTTGTAGTTTTAGAGAATATCAGTAAATTTGAAGTCACAGACAAAAGTTGCAAACTTGTCGATTTTCTTTTCTCTCCCACGAACACAACACAACAGTTACACCTTCTCGAATCCTTCATTGCAGGTGCACAAATCCTATTCAACGAATCACAAATCAACAAACTCGTACGCTCATGTTTTGCTACTATCGCTGCAGTGAATATGGTGCAAAACACATTCACACACCTGCATCAAAAATGTGAAGTCACGGATGAATTTTGTACATCCGCAAATCAGTATGTGAATTCTTACAATGAGATTTGCACACTTGCAGAATATTTTCTTACATATATTTTTTTGGATGCTTTTTCTAGCACAAACACAAGTGCATAACGACAACGGCGTGAATCTGCTGCTACGAGTCTCAAACCTGTTTTTTTGCTTGCAAATGACAAGTTTCGCGCACTCTCCCTTTTGCACCACATATCTGTGTGACATATGGTGCAAAAGTGATTTGTGCATCTGTAGAGGCGACGGCGGGCACTCTTCAGAGATCAAGAGAATTTTGGCCAATCAGAAGAGCTACACTGTATTCGGTTTTTGTTATTCTTTATAGTTCTTAGATTTTTTTTATGTTCAAGTTTGTGGATCTTATCTTCTGCAACGTCGGGGGTGTATTTTGGAGCCATCGTGACGTGATTACATCAGCTGGTAATTTAAGTTATACAGTTATACGGAATTAATCAGGGAAGCATAATAATTCTACACCGCCTTTTTATCGCAGGTTATGTCAGACAAACGTTACATAACAGTGAGCTAACGTGAAAATAGTAAAGAAAAATTAATTAAGAAACGCCGCTGTTATGTACATCTTTTGTGTTTTATTTTCAGGTTGTGGTCTATTGGTCATGTCATCTGCAACGGAGGTGTATTGGAGTCTTTTCTTGTGATTGCATCGTAGAGGTGGTAACAACAGGTGAGTAAAGTGCCATCAACTACTACATTAGCTGAGTTAGCCACTGGCTGCTGCTCTTCACTAACCCACAGAACGGGTTGTGGAGGAACAGACTAGCAATATATAGGAAGTTTGGCTAACAAATATTATGAATATTGTTTATTTTAAGTTCTGTTACTGTACGTTTTTTTTTTTCTGACCATAAAGTGTAATAACACTAACAGGCTGTTGTGACTCTGTCTGTTACAGGAGATTTCTCCAAGCAAAAACACGGATGCTGACTATTAGTGCCGTGTTCGATATGACGATGTAACAGAGATTTGACGATACGAGTATCGATACAGCTGCCTCTGTATCGATATTATGGCACGTGTGCAGCAGTGGACCGCACTTAATTTGAATACAAGAACACCGTATAAAATGGAGTAGAAAAGTGTGAGGTTTCTAAAAAATAGTGAATAGAGCAAAATATATAGGCTACAACAAGGTTTAATCTGGCCGCAGAGAAACACAGCCGGGGTTGCCTAATATAAAGAGACGTAATCCCCGAAACAGAGCTTCACACTTGCGCAATACGGAAATATCGGCTAAGTGTGTTACTTGTTTTTGTCAACCTGGCAACCATCTGCATGCGCTCTCTCTCCACTGTGGATAAAGCGCTTGCTTTCTGAAAACAGCGGTTAGCTTGCAGTTTAGCAATCTCCACTTCAATATTCTATTCTCAGAAAAGTGTAATTCATCAAGTGTTCATTTACGTCACACACAGAGAGAGGCTGTGTATGTATGAATTACCACCGTTTTGCCGCGTTTCTCTATTAACAGTGAAGCTGTGGCTTTAATTCCTTTTGATGTTACCAGCTCCTTGTTGAGAAAGATGATGTAGCTCTTGAGCCATTAATATTTATAAAATTGATTTATTGATCAAATTGCGGAGCAGCGCTGAGAAGTTTGTGTTGCTGAATGTCTGTGTGTGCGCGAAGCGTGATCTGTGTGACTAAACGTGTGCGTGTGAGATACAGTGAAGACAGCGCATTAGTTTAGAACTCTTCTAACTTTAATTTTTTTAATGTAGAAAGTGTGTTCATTTGTGCAATGATAACATACCAGCAATGTAAAGATTAATTTAATATATTAGTATGAGTAAATGACAATATAAATGTATCAGAACGAGTACATTATTATTTATGGGCTTAAAAACAAGATGCAAACAATCAGAATATTGCACCTGGTGGGGAGTGCCCAATGTAAACATGAAACATATGCTATTACCTATATTGTACTGTGGTACAGTTATGGAGGCCCTTCATAATGCAGAGGTCAGCTGCCTGCTCTGCCAATAGTTCGAACTGGCACTATAGTATGCAGTGTTTAATAAACAGCTGTTTTTCTAAATTCTGCTGAGGTGAAATTCAGTGCAGTCCCGTATCGTATCGTGACTTTGCTGGTGATACACAGCCCTACTGACTATGAGGGGCAGAATCATCATATGGCCAGCTGTCAATTGTATTGAAATTAGGTAACCCAAAATACATCTGATTTTACATTATATTTACATTCATGCATTTGCCAGATGCTTTAATCCAAAGCAACTTGTGCTGCGCTACTTACACATTTTATTGAGTTAAGTTACCCAAACAGTATTTTCAAGTACTTCTTTTGTTTTCTAGTTTGTGGTCTGGATCATGTTATCTGCAATACGGAAATATCGGCTAAGTGTGTTACTTGTTTTTGTCAACCTGGCAACCATCTGCATGCGCTCTCTCTCCACTGTGGATAAAGCGCTTGCTTTCTGAAAACAGCGGTTAGCTTGCAGTTTAGCAATCTCCACTTCAATATTCTATTCTCAGAAAAGTGTAATTCATCAAGTGTTCATTTACGTCACACACAGAGAGAGGCTGTGTATGTATGAATTACCACCGTTTTGCCGCGTTTCTCTATTAACAGTGAAGCTGTGGCTTTAATTCCTTTTGATGTTACCAGCTCCTTGTTGAGAAAGATGATGTAGCTCTTGAGCCATTAATATTTATAAAATTGATTTATTGATCAAATTGCGGAGCAGCGCTGAGAAGTTTGTGTTGCTGAATGTCTGTGTGTGCGCGAAGCGTGATCTGTGTGACTAAACGTGTGCGTGTGAGATACAGTGAAGACAGCGCATTAGTTTAGAACTCTTCTAACTTTAATTTTTTTAATGTAGAAAGTGTGTTCATTTGTGCAATGATAACATACCAGCAATGTAAAGATTAATTTAATATATTAGTATGAGTAAATGACAATATAAATGTATCAGAACGAGTACATTATTATTTATGGGCTTAAAAACAAGATGCAAACAATCAGAATATTGCACCTGGTGGGGAGTGCCCAATGTAAACATGAAACATATGCTATTACCTATATTGTACTGTGGTACAGTTATGGAGGCCCTTCATAATGCAGAGGTCAGCTGCCTGCTCTGCCAATAGTTCGAACTGGCACTATAGTATGCAGTGTTTAATAAACAGCTGTTTTTCTAAATTCTGCTGAGGTGAAATTCAGTGCAGTCCCGTATCGTATCGTGACTTTGCTGGTGATACACAGCCCTACTGACTATGAGGGGCAGAATCATCATATGGCCAGCTGTCAATTGTATTGAAATTAGGTAACCCAAAATACATCTGATTTTACATTATATTTACATTCATGCATTTGCCAGATGCTTTAATCCAAAGCAACTTGTGCTGCGCTACTTACACATTTTATTGAGTTAAGTTACCCAAACAGTATTTTCAAGTACTTCTTTTGTTTTCTAGTTTGTGGTCTGGATCATGTCATCTGCAATACATTCCAGTTGAAGCCTTTTCTCGTGATTGCCAACGTAACGGTGATAACATCAACTGGTAAGTTAGCCGAAGTAAACTAGTTATAGGTCGTTTTTTTTTTAATCGTTATCCATTCCCTGGAAATCAACTCCATTATTTCAGCAATATAGCTCTAAGCTCTCAATGGCAAATGCAGAAACGTTAATTCATGCATCATGACCTCAAGGTTAGATTATTGTAATGCTTTATTGGGTGGTTGTTCTGCGTGCTTAATAACAAACTCCAGCTGGTCCAAAATGCAGCAGCTAGAGTTCTTACTATAACCAAGAAGTATGACCATATTAGCCCAGTTCTGTTAACACTGCACTGGCTCCCTATTAAAGACAAACGCTAATGAGTTATTGTGATTTTTATGGGGTTGTAAAAAAAATATGCTATACAGTGTTGTACCACAATTGGATTGTTTTATACAGGTAAAAAATGAAAATAAACTGAACAGTACTAATACTGACAATACAGTAATAATACATCCAGCTACTGTAAAATTTACAGCAATCTCTTTACAGTGTAGTTTAGGTGCCTATCAGTTGGCACCCGAACGAGCAGGGGGAAAAATAAAATAATAATAAAAAAGTTTGCGAGCTGCGAGCATCTTCCAGAGCTGACAGCAGCAAATACCAATAAAGGTACATTTTCTTTCTTTTTCTGAAATCACTCACTGTTATACTGTACATTTGTTAATAATTTAAATATATTAACAAATATATTTAATCATCTTGTATATGACACTCTCATAATAATCTATTTAATTAACGGGTTAATCAATCTTTTATAAAGCCTCTTTGTGAGTTGCGAGTACTGGGGGGCCACTGTCCTATAGAGTTTCGCTTCAACCCTAATCAAACACACCTCTACCAATTAACTTAGTTAGGATTACTAGAAGGCTACAGGTAGGCGAGTTTTATCATGGTTAGAGCTAAACTCATTTAATATGTAAACTATAAATAAATGTACAGAATTACAGTGAGTAATTTAAGAAAAAGAAAGAAAATGTACCTTTATTGGTCAGCTCCAGAAGATGCTCACGCAGCTCGTTTTTTCTTTTCTTTTTTTCTCCCTGCTGATAGGCGCCCAAACTAGCTCCTCTTGATTGGCCAAAATTCTCTTGATCTCTGAAGAGTGCCCACCGTTGCATCTACAGATGCACAAATCACTTTTGCTCCACGTTTCACACATATATGAGGTGCAAAAGGGAGAGTGCGCGAAACTTGTAATTTGCTGTTCAACTACAAATTCCGCTGTCACAGACGCTCAGTTGTTTTGCACCAAAAATACCTTCATATGGCTCCATCTTACCTTTCTGTCCTACTGACTGAGCACCATTCAACCTGATCACTCAGGTATTCAAATCAGAGACTCCTGTCGATTCCCAAATCAAGGTTGAAATGTAGGGGTGACCGTGCTTTTTCTGTAGCTGCCCCCAGACTTTGGAATGATCTCGATTGGCATCATCTTTGTCTAAGTTAAAAACTTTTCTGTTTGATAAAGCATTTAATACTTGAAGCATTTTCTATTGTATATTACTGTTTTTATTATGTTGAAGCACTTTTTCTTTTATGGTACTCTTTTACAATTTTAATTGTTTCTGTCTTCTTGTTTTATTCTTGTTTTTTGTGGTTTTAGTTATTGTAAAGCATATTGGTCAATGTGGGCTGTTTTTAATCGTGCTATATAAATAAATTGTCATTGTCAAATATTTTAAGTGACTATCAATAGGCGCGTTTCCATTACCCTTCAAATTGTGCAAATTGAAATTGCGAATTGAAAATACGCCTAATGGAAACGCGAAAACGGCCATATATCGCAAAAAAGTTTTTGCGCTCGCATGAGGTGGTTTTTCAGGCAATGCGAAAAAGGATTAATTCGCAAAACTGCAATGGAAACGGCTTTTTCGCATTTACAGGTCACATGGCGTATGTAAAAAGTCACATGATCATTCTTCAATGTACTATAACCTCCAAGAAACACTTCATACATGGCCGCGCTCCAGTATAAGGGGCTTTCCCTACTATTAATACTTAGACAATTTACACTGCACACGTCTGCGGTGCAGTGTGGCTCTGATACGGTCACTGAAGCGGATTACGGCCACTCAATGCTTGTGTTTATGTTTTTATACAGTCTATGGTTTATTGCAGCCGCGCCACACAAGTTTTTGAACCGGCTCTCTTTGCTGCTTCTGTAAAGATACATGCATAAGCCTCCTTTGAATAAATATAGCCAAAATCCATCAAAATCCCACCAAAATCTGTTACCATGACTTATCGCGAGAGGCAAAGGGTTACGTTTTAGCCACATAACATTGGTTAATGGAAACGCCGTCATTTCGCAATACTTTTTTATCGACATTCAGAAAATATCGCCAAAGTTTTGCGCAAATCTGTAATGGAAACGCGCCTAATGAGAATGATGCTGTTTGTACCCCATATAGTGTAGTTACAATATTTGCAAGCAGGGCAATTCTAACCAGCAAAGAATTGACCCTGACTTGATACAGAAACTACACTTTTAAGTTCTTACATTTCTTGAGGTTTTTTTTTCTGTACGCTTTTATTTGGTAATTAGGAAATAGAGCTTTTGCTTCTATGACTCTAAAATTAAAATGTGGAATCTGACCTGGAGAAAAGCTCCTCGACACTCTGGAGTTCACGAATTCTCTGCAGGTTACAGAGAGCTGGATAGAGTGAAGACACGGCCTCCAGACTACCACGACACAACTCCTCGACCTCATGACCTCTGACAAAACACAAACACATACAAATCAGATAGAGGACCCTCTATGCACAGAATCCATATCTGTAATTGTTACTTATGGCTGTTCACACCCAGAACTATAACTATAAAGATAACTATTAGCATCCATACCAACACACTATATCGTTCTGTTTAAAAGTGTGCGGCAGTTAAGTTGTCTGCCCCTTTAAATACTCAAGCTCAGTCAGGAGTACTCTAATTGGCTGTCGAAGTTTTTATCATTCATCAGCTGGAAAAAAAAATCAATCAAATGATATTGTTCCTCTGTGTCTTTATCATTACAGTTGTGGGGTGGACTTTGGTATTCTCATAGAATTAGAACAATTATTAAAACTTTATAGTTTGTAGTTATTGTTTTTGGTGAGAACAGGCCTGGGATGAGTAGTTTAGTTACCTGGCGTAGTTGAGGGTTTGCTCAAATAGGGAGAATTCTCTATCTCTCAAAGCCTGGACGGCATTGAACAAGGACTCGTTGATGCCAGGCTTCAGCTTCTCATTTCTGAAAATAAAAATAAAATGAAAAATGTAAATATAACAATTACATTTTCATATCTCACATTTTTATATTTAATTATACATTTATTTTAGTGGCAGAGTAGACTAAATATACCACAGTATAAAAGGTACAATAGAATCTCAACTGACTGACACGTTTCTACCGTAACCCTAATGCAAACTTCTACTAATGATTAAAGAGTGTAAATACAAACCCACACCTCTCAGGCAGGTCACAGTCCCACTGTGTGTTTCTCCACGCCGCCTGAAAGCGTAGCTCTCGAAGTTCAGGACCCCACTCCACCCCTTCTTTCTCCAGCCCATGAAGATACGTGTTTAGAATACTACACAAACCAAAGTTCTGCAGACCCTGAGAAAGACACAAACTAACCACTGTTGACCAGAGATCACAATTTTAAATGCAACCATTCTCATAATTTTGCAGAAAACGAACCTCTACTATGCCGGTCTGCCGTGTGACCTCTGGGAGGTTGGAGTGGAGGTCGTATGAAACCAAAGCCTTGTCCCACATGGCCTCATGTTCATATGTTCGAATTCTGGAGACCACAAAGAAAACAAAAACAGCACTTCTAAATTTAGATGTTAATTAGTAAGAAAGTAATAATAATGACCTGTTACTTCAAATTAATTAATGCATTAACTAACATTAAACAGTGAGCAACTCATTTGTTTCATTAATCTACATACATAAAGTATTCGTTAATCTTTGCTAATGTTAGTGAAGACAAATGCAACTTAATTCTTAGCACATTAAATAATGTTAACGGAAACAACTACCAGATTTTAAAGGGGTCATATGATGCTGCTAAAAAGAACATTATTTTGTGTATTTGGTGTAATGAAATGTGTTAATGTTTTTTAAGGTTAAAAAAAACACATTCTTTTCCACATACTGTACATTATTGTTTCTCCTCTATGCCCCGCCTTTCTGAAATGCGTCGATTTTTACAAAGCTCATCGATCTGAAAAGCGAGGTGTGCTCTGATTGGCCAGCTATCCAGTGCATTGTGATTGGCCGAATACCTCAAGCTTGTGACGGAAATGTTACGCCCCTTTCCATACTGTGATGCCGTGTCCGGCCGGAGCGACGAGACAAAAACATGAAAACCCATTATAAACGAGGCATTTGTTGCATCCAGTGGGGACATAATTACTGATTCTAATGATTTATACTGTCTTTTTACACGTTGCGTTGCAACGTTGCATGAAGAGGATCACGCAGAACCCGTGCAAGCACGGCTCTTCATTTTATGTTTTTTTGTTGTCTCATACTTTTAGATACGCTGTTATTTGTAAATGCCACTGCTTATGTTAGCTTTTAATATTCGGTTTTATCCTGATCAAAGCTTTAATACAGCAGAATACATGATTGCGTTGTAGCACTTTCGTTAAGTAATTGTTTACTTTGTAACAGTAAGAAGTGTTTGCCAGCAAGTATTGCTCGCTACCACGGCAACCGCATACGCGTCCATGTTTAACGTTTCTCATAGCTATGTGAAAAATATCTGTCTGTCTATACACAAAGTGTACAATTGGAACACAGTTCATTGTTGGAGCTGAGCTGACGTGAGGAACAGGATTAAGAACCGCTGCTTTAAAACTTTGATTTTGAAACTTGTGAATCCATTAGAATCATCAGAAGACAGAATCACGATTCATATTTGAATAGATTTTTTCGTGCACCCCTAGTTTTGATGGCATGGCAACAACTCTTCCTCTTCTTGCAACATGGCAAACAAAGGGGTCGGGGGTTATGCAAATGTCTGGGTTTGTGATGTCACCAACCCAGGAAGTAGCTCATTGTAATACCTATTAGTCCCTATGAGCCGTATTTGTAGGCATTAAACTGCCATAATTTTAAAAGACAATTGCTGTGTCCCAATTCGCCTACTTATACTACACCCTAAAAGTATGTACTCTTTTTGTGAAGAAAAGTACATACTTTTGAGCATGTAGCGGAATAGTAGGCAAGCTTTGCTTGTGACGGAAATGTTACGCCCCTTTCCATACTGTGATGCCGTGTCCGGCTGGAGCGACGAGACAAAAACATTAAAACCCATTATAAACGAGGCATTTGTTGCATCCAGTGGGGACATAATTACTGATTCTAATGATTTATACTGTCTTTTTACACGTTGCGTTGCAACGTTGCATGAAGAGGATCACGCAGAACCCGTGCAAGCACGGCTCTTAATTTTATGTTTTTTTGTTGTCTCATACTTTTAGATACGCTGTTATTTGTAAATGCCACTGCTTATGTTAGCTGTTAATATACGGTTTTATCCTGATCAAAGCTTTAATACAGCAGAATACATGATTGCGTTGTAGCACTTTCGTTAAGTAATTGTTTACTTTGTAACAGTAAGAAGTGTTTGCCAGCAAGTATTGCTCGCTACCACGGCAACCGCATACGCGTCCATGTTTAACGTTTCTCATAGCTATGTGAAAAATATCTGTCTGTCTATACACAAAGTGTACAATTGGAACACAGTTCATTGTTGGAGCTGAGCTGACGTGAGGAACAGGATTAAGAACCGCTGCTTTAAAACTTTGATTTTGAAACTTGTGAATCCATTAGAATCATCAGAAGACAGAATCACGATTCATATTTGAATAGATTTTTTCGTGCACCCCTAGTTTTGATGGCATGGCAACAACTCTTCCTCTTCTTGCAACATGGCAAACAAAGGGGTCGGGGGTTATGCAAATGTCTGGGTTTGTGATGTCACCAACCCAGGAAGTAGCTCGTTGTAGTCCCTATGAGCCGTATTTGTAGGCATTAAACTGCCACAATTTTGCTGTGTCCCAATTCGCCTACTTATACTACACCCTAAAAGTATGTACTCTTTTTGTGAAGAAAAGTACATACTTTTGAGCATGTAGCGGAATAGTAGGCAAGCTTTGGTACATACTACTTCGTCATAACTGCGTCTTTAACGGACGCTCTGTTGCTTAGTTAAGTGCATTCTGTCACTGTCAATCATCTCGTCACAGTTAACAAAATCCACATTTCATTTCGTTTAATTTCCTACCGTACCGGAGAGAACCAGGAAGTAGCTCATTGTAATACCTATTAGTCCCTATGAGCCGTATTTGTAGGCATTAAACTGCCATAATTTTAAAAGACAATTGCTGTGTCCCAATTCGCCTACTTATACTACACCCTAAAAGTATGTACTCTTTTTGTGAAGAAAAGTACATACTTTTGAGCATCACCAACCCAGGAAGTAGCTCGTTGTAGTCCCTATGAGCCGTATTTGTAGGCATTAAACTGCCACAATTTTGCTGTGTCCCAATTCGCCTACTTATACTACACCCTAAAAGTATGTACTCTTTTTGTGAAGAAAAGTACATACTTTTGAGCATGTAGCGGAATAGTAGGCAAGCTTTGGTACATACTACTTCGTCATAACTGCGTCTTTAACGGACGCTCTGTTGCTTAGTTAAGTGCATTCTGTCACTGTCAATCATCTCGTCACAGTTAACAAAATCCACATTTCATTTCGTTTAATTTCCTACCGTACCGGAGAGAATGAAGAGGCACGCTGGTCTGCCAGTCGCAGGTCTTTCATGCCGAGAACGGCTCATGTGTTTGCATAATGATGCATTTAAAAGTTAATGACCAAACGTATCATTATAAAAGTTCACAATGTTGCTGCAGATGAAATATAACGTGCAAAACGTTAAATAAATATTTTTAATCAGGTTAGACATTGATTATTTATCACTCAAACCGCTTTCTTTGCCTGTACGTCGGTCTCGCATATTTCTCGCATGTTTCTAGTTTTTAAACACTTTTTATGCGTGTTTGTAGTGTAGCTGTGGGCAATATTAGCCGTTAAGAGTGTGCATCGATCTGCACTCATATTCTAATCTCAAGTAGTAGACCATCAAGGAATCTTTGGCATTCTCTTTTCAACAAACTACGATTTGGGACATACTAATTCTATTTTCGAAAACTATTTAGAACGGATAGTATGCAAATTGGGACGCAGCAAATATCTCCGTTTGCATTGAACTTTCAGGATCGTAACTTTGCAGATACTGTTTATGCTCAAACAGCAACATTACCTTAACTAAAGATTAAAAAGTGAAATCACAATCAACCACCACTTTAATTCATATATTTATGAAAGTTTTGTGAATGAGGCCTGTTGTGCATACAGTACAGACATATTTACATTTATTAAAATACCTGGATTTACTTCAAGATCATTTATGATTGGAAAGTCTCACCTAGTCAGAGGACTGATTAACTTGCCTCCTCCACATCCATACAGGCTGTCAGGTTCTCCAATGCATCTGTACACTTCAATCAGAAGATCCTGAGATGGGAAAATTAAACCATGTACTGTACTTAGTCTTACTTAATATCCCCAGTATTTTACTGCATTATGATCAATGAAGTGCTGTAGAGTGTCTGAGCGGTGCAGAGTGTAAGTAGAACACGGAGTGAAACTGCAGTGAAATGTAACAAGAAATGATTTTGAGAAGTGTTTGCAATACGCTTTGAGAGAAAAAGAGAAATGGTTGTCGCTCCACTCTACTTACATGCTCTGATACCCATCACCCACCTGGAGACTGATGCCAGAGTCTTCTAAACTCTTTTCATTCACACTGCTGATGGACAGTGTCTGGCTGCTCTCCTCAAACGTGATCCGTCTCGACACTCGAGACTGTGGCCTGAGACAAACACATGCATCTGGTCACCACACAGCTCTTCAAAACAACTAATGAATCTGGAGTATAGAACACTATGATCATGATTACAGTACACATTAAGTAGATGACACATTACATATAGCCTAACAGTAAGCAGAGAGTCGCTGGCAGACAGTACCTTTGGATCTGCTCCATGTCGGATCTGATCTTGTCCACGTAGATCTCAGAGTACAGGAGAGCAGTGAAATGGGCAGAACACATCTGAGCGGCTCCAGCCACCTCCAGATAATTTAGATCCAGCCAAAAATTTGAATCACACACCGTCCCATATTCATGACTTTAAAAAACAAAATGTCAAAGTTGAATCCATAATTAAAGCAGTGTACAATTTGTGAGAATGTAACAATGTGTTTTAACTATTTAACCAGGTGTCATTACAAATGATCAAAAAAGCAAACTGGTACCACACAGAAAAGATACACAAGTTCTGTCGTCGCTCCAATCAGCAACATTCATCTTATTCATTTCGCCAATGAGTTTTTCTCAAATACATTTTTCATTTGTTTACTAACAAATGTCAAACAGTGTATGCAGTAAATTCAAGTCATCAGCTTTTCCACCATGATGTATTGTTTTGATTGTTTTCATATTTCATGGTGGAATGTTTTAAGTCACGATAAGGCTAACTACAAAGGTAGCATTTTTTCTATAACCTAATGTCACATATTTGTATAATTTGACTGCAAAATCCAAATACTTTATGGTTGTCATTTTTCATTTCAAGCATACTCAAAATGAGTTATTTTCTCTGTAAGCAATTACACTAATGCATATAATATTTTTAGTCAGCAAGGACGTGTTAAATTGATCAGAAGTGACAGTAGACACTTGTAACGTCTCTTTTTTATATCAAATAATTGCTGCTCTTTCAAACTTTCTATTTATCAAAGAATCCTCTACAAAAATAGTAATAGTATCACGATTTCTACAAAAAAGTAGTAAGCAGCTTTTTGAGCTGCAAATCAGCATATTTGAATGACCATGTGACGGTAAAGGATGGAATTATGGCTGCTAAAAAAATCAGTTTTGCCATCACAGGAACCGATTTGCAGGATGACAATAAAAAGATTATTCTAAGGGGATTCTAATTTCTAACTTAAACAGTATTTGTAACTGATCCGCTGTTGCGTTCAAGAAATAAGCAGATATGTCTGTGATTGTCTACAGTGCTCAATGCTGCAAATAGATGTGCAAACCATTACGCACTGGATAGTCTGCCAAATCTGCAATGAATTCTCATTACTACAGCTTTAACTGAGGGTGCTATTGAATTCATTTGAGGGTGCTTTGTAGGGCTGTCAAAATGGCTGAAAAACTAAATTCGAATTTTTTTACTTAAATACTATCAATATTCAAATTATATTCGAATATAAAAGGCATAATTTCAGTTAGGGTTATAATTTCTCTCCTGAGGCCACAAGAGGGTGCATCGAGCAAAATATTACTAATGCACATTTCTTCAAAGCAATAAAATAACACGACTATCTTTGGAAAAAGTGCATAATGTTTAAAATAACGTTTGCAAAACCATATATAATTAATGAAGTTGCTTAAACAATTAGAAACAAAACAGCATCATGCATGTATGTACAGTTTAATATAAAGGATTGAAAACCAATCACAAAGACTACTTTTTTTCATTTAAAAACATGAGATGCAGTGGGATGGGGAAAAACCACCATGAAGTCTCGAGAAAGGTTTTTTAAAAGTTGAACTTGCATTAATTTTACATGGCTTTCTAAACAAGGCTCTCTTGTGCGAGGCGCGAGTGCAACGGTGATAGATGTCCCTATAGAAAATGCGATACGTATATGTTCTGTGTGAACGGTTTGGTTTCAGTTTTGACGTAAACAACATCTTCTCCGCATTGATGTTCCTTTTTCCCCGCAATATTTTGAATGAACAACGTAGCAGAGCTGCATCCAGTGGGTTCAACTGGATAGGCTAAAAACCCATTAAAATGCAACGACACTTACATCGTCATCGCATCTCGTGTGCCATTGATAAGGCTGCCTGACGCACACCTAAAATTCTAATGCAAAATTTGTGCATTCAAATGCGGATAAATTCGATGAATATTCGAAATTTAAAAAAAAAAAATTTTTTGACAGCCCTAGTGCTTAGCACTATCTAGCACCCCCATAGAACCGGGCCTGAATGATAAATGTGACACCACCTATACTTTCAGCAGTGGCAGTAAGAGTGCATGCATATTCAAAAATCACATTTAGAATTGTATACTGCTTTGGATACACAGAATTTGACAGAAATGAAAACTTGTCCAACCTTCCAGGTGCCACTGGGCGGCTCTGTTGCCTGAGATAGTCTATGACTGCCATCATGCTGCGGAGTGAGGTTTTGTCTATCTGGCTCTGGTTGCCAACATCAATACTGTTCCCTGTTAAAACAGGGAAAAAAGAAGAAGAAAAAACATTCTCTTGTAAGGAATGAAAATTAAGGCAGCATTGAAGCAGACCAAGCTGTTATGTCACAGTCAACACTTCAGCTCCTATCAAATAGCTTTGTACCTGAATCAGAGAGCATGGGGGTGGTGGGGCGGCTGGTGGGTGTGGAGGGTCTGCGGCACTGATTGAAGAAACTCTGGATGTTTGTGGATAACAGCTGTCTCCAGGAACCATCCACATCTCCCAGAAGAATATCATGAACAAAGAGTGGCAGCATCCTCTGACAAAATTCTGTTTTTACCTACAGCAGTAAAAGAGTTTTTCACTTAGACTCTGTTTTCCATTTGCATTGAGACTTTGGGTCAGATAAATACTTGTGTGTAAAACCATTACAATGGATCCTCAAAATACAGCACGGCTACTGTTTCGTCAGTGTACCTCACATAAAGGCCTGGTGAGAAGCAGAGCCTCATTGCGGACACCTCCACTGTCTAACAGGGCCATACACAGGTTCTTTAACCAGTCCTTGTGTCCACCAGGTTGCACTAACCAGAGTTCAGCATTGTCCAGCCTATGTCTGGACTCTGAGGTCACTTCCATACTCACAATGGTCTCCTGTATAAAAGAGCAGATAAATCCTATAAGGCAGTGCTTCCCAAACCTGTCTCGGGACATGTCTTCCTTTTATAACACACCTAATTCAAGTCACCAGCTCATTAGTAGAGACTGCAATTTGGTGCGTCCGACAAGAAACACATACAAAGTGTACAGTGGTGGGCAGTCCCAAGGACAGTTTTGAGAAGCACTGCTATAAGGAATGGACCACTTTATGGATAACTTTTCTTTTTGATGTTAGTAATTATTTAAACATCCGTTCACTCATTTGATTATTAATGGTTTAGCAGTTCACAAATATTTAGCGTGCAGTATGAATCAAGTGTGTCCATAAAAAGAATGTATCTAGACATATGTCAACGTGAAAGACTTGCCCGTTTCTTGGCAGAGCGAAAGGGGTTTAGGTATGCCAGCAAAGGGTCCCTTTTGCTTTTATACATTTCCCCAAATTCAATCCCACACTGAGTGGCCAATATGTCCTTCAGACATATGCCAGCAGCCTGACGCACTGCAATACTGAAATAAAAAAAGAGATAAGACATAGAATTATGGTCTAATCGGTGCACGTGCATTCATAATTATTGCTATCAGAAAGCAAAGTCTAGAAATAGTTTCTTGATTAAGGACTAAGTGTGAAAAAGTGTATGATCTGATAATTAAGTTGTAATGAAGTGCCTGTGATGTGTAAGTGCATTGTCCATGCAGTTCAGGATGATGAAGATCCACTGAAAAGGAACGTCAGGGAACAAATCGGCTGCTCTAGCATACAGCTGGTCTTTCCCATGGTGCAAAGCAATGGATGATAAGTCAACTGGACCAAGTTCTCCTAGGCACCGGCCAGCAGCCTCTGAAGAGTAAATGATAAAAAAAAAAAACATTTGGTAAAGTAAAAAAAAATTTTTAAAAAAAAGACAGGCTACACAGCTTATTCATTAATGACTAAATGAAATCAAAATTTCAACAGAGTACAAAGTAGTCTTGCTGTGCTATCAGAATCGAAAATGGTATTGGTACATACGTTGGTATCATTTTAGTAATTTGTATCCAATAAAAAGCTCCACCTGCCTCCAGCTAATAATGTAAACAGTAAATTATGGTTCACATAAAAAAGGAGGACAACATGTCCTTCTGCAATTTCATCAGGAAAATATATATCAACACGTCATAAAAACGGCACTTGTCATGCCAGTTCATTTCTTATATTGCACGTCAATACTGAAAAACACTTACTCAAGATGTCTCCTCCACCAGGATGGTTAGCTGCGATTTTGCAAAGCTGAAGAAGGTTAAGAACCAGCTTCACCAAAATACAGCTGGCAGGATCAGCTAAACAAACACAAATATCAGATATGGACATGAAGCATTAGGACACTGCTAGTACGGTTAGAGCTAAAGCACATTTAACGATTGCATAAAAATGCTCACTAATGTGATTCTGACCATGGCATTCTTTCAAGAGTTGTCCTATCTGCTGTTTATGGCTGTGAAGTTGCCTTTTTAGATCTTTCAACCCCTCCAAACGGGCCAGGGGCAAAGAATCACAAGATGTTACAGACAGAAAATGCTCAATTTCCTGCGATAGACAGAAAAATGGGAGGGACGAGATTAATTGTCAATGTTCAGGCATATCTTAGATCACCCGTGTCAATTGGATCTGAAACCATTACAAATGACGCTTTTGGATAAATGTAAATGTAAATAATGCGGGTCTACACAGCATTTCTGAAAAAGACTATAATATTGACCTGTCTGAGAGTGAAGGCTCCTGAGCTGTATTTGAGAGCGTGTTGGGCGGCTCTCAGATCTCTAAAGCGTGCTCGGTCAGGAAAAGGCTCCAATAGGGGTATGGAATTTCTCAACATGCTGTTCTCCGGGTTTTCAATTACCAGGAACCTTAGTAGACTGAGGACCTAAAAGCATACAATGTGTTATAATTCCCTGCTGAATAATGAATCAAATCACACATGCGAATAGGGCTAGGAAACATATTTACAATATATTTATTATCATTCTGGTAGTGATATAAAATTAACCAACATTGTTAATAGCGCAATTGACTTTAAATCAGTACTGCAAACCAGTTTTAAATTCCTGACTTAAAACCTTAACATAATAAAAAATAAAAAATAAATACAGTTTAGAAATAAAATCAGTTTTTAGTAAATCAGTATTTTTTTTTTAGGTTGACAATTAAAAAATTGGCCACACCATCATTTTTCCATTACTTTTTCTAAATATGAAATTTTTTAAAACATTAAGTATTTCAGATTAGATTTTTACATATCCATTAAATATTTTCATTTTTTAATTACATTTAAATTAAGATTTGTTTTAAAAGAAGTAATTCCTGAGAAAATATATGAGTATAATAAGATAAGAGACATCAACAAGGCTGAAAAATATAATGAAAATATTAAATAATTTCCTTTAGCTGCAACGCCCAGCCCTGTAAACACATATACATAGAGGACAACTTATCTCATAAATTTAAGGCAAAATAGCAATGGGAAAACACACTAGAACAGTACTTCTCTACCTTTTAGGCTATTAAGGTCCCCCGCTGCCCACTAACCAACATGTTCCTGACAGTTAAACATATGAGAGGTTACTCTGCAATAAAAAACATACTGCAAGTTTCCAAACTCCCCAGTTTAAAGGGGTCATATGATGTTGCTAAAAAGAACATTATTTTGTGTATTTGGTGTAATGAAATGTGTTTATGCGGTTTAAGGTCATTATTTTCCATACTGTACATTATTGTTTCTCCTCTATGCCCCGCCTTTCTGAAGCGCGTCGATTTTTACAAAGCTCATCGGTCTGAAAAAGCTAGGTGTGCTCTGATTGGCCAGCTGTACAGTGCGTTGTGATTGGCCGAATACCTCAAGCGTGTGACGGAAATGTTACGCCCCTTACCATATTGTGATGCCGTGTCCCGGCGCGACGAGACAAAAACATTAAAACCCATTATAAACAAGGCATTTGTTGCATCCAGTGGGGATATAATTACGGATTATAATGACTTATACTGTCTTTTACGTGTTGCATTGCATCGCGCTGCGTAAACATAAAACCATGTCTGCATTTGTGATCGAAGAAATGACAAACAACAAGAGCTACTCTACACTGCTCAAAACTCACGTTTGAATCGTCAGTGGCAAATCCTTTAAATGAAAAAGTACTTACAGTCTGCGAGTCAGAACAGCCGGCATTGTAGTCTACTCTACCAGGATCAGGAAGCAGTCCTCCATAAAATGTGCTGCATACATCTGAATATTTGGGTTGAACTGTTCTGGAACAGTATTGTAAATACAACTTAACCAGTGATTTCTAGTCGTGTCCTCTTTTGGAAGGCCAAACAAAGTAGTTTCGCTTTCACAACGAAACACACGGCAGGCTAGAGTGAGGAACGGCCAGCGGGCTTGAGAACGGCGTGGCCGGAGGGCTTGCGAGCACCACATGTGACGACCCCGGGCTGGACTCCGCTTCGTCTACGGTGAAAGCCAATTCGGCGATCCGCCACACGAAGTTGATGTATTTCCTCAGCGACCAGCACGGATCAGCTCTAGGCATGACGAAGCAGATATCGTCCTCTTTTGGAAGACCAAACAAAGTAGTTTCGCTTTCACAACGAAACACACAGCGCCTTCACGATATGGCGGCGGCGGCAGCAACAATACTACAGCGAGAATCAAAGTTACGCCTTCTTTCTTTGCGTGAACATTTGGGCGGCGTAATGCAAATATTCCCACATCGTGATGTAGACATGTGGGGGTGTGTTAGAACTAGAGGTCGACCGATAGTGGATTTTACCGATACCGACAGCTAGGTTGGACCACACTGGCCGATACCGATTAATCAACCGATAGTTTTTAAAATGGTAAACGAAAACTAAAACAGCACTTTTTCTATTTTTAAAAAAGCAGTACTGAACCATACTTTGTAAATGAATAAACATATTAATTATTATATTGATCATTAGAGTTATTTCATAGTTTACTAATGTTAAAAAAAGAAACTTTAAAATGTAAAAATATAGCCTATTAGTAATAGTAAATGTTGAAATGAACACACTAGGAACAATACTTTTACAGCTTTCATTAATATTACAAAAGGACTCTTACTGTAAAGTATTACCATTTAATTTCAACAGTCATGCTTAAATATGGCCATCTTTAAATATCTACATAAGGCCATAGCATTAAAATTACATACATACGTTATTGATATTGTATGTGTACTCTCACACTTTATTTGCTTCTATTTTAGAACACTGCATGATTATCTAATCAAAATAAAAAAAAATATGCAAGTCACACACTGGACAAAAGTGCAGCGATGCGTTCTCGGAGAAGTCACTCACACTTCAATTCAAGCAGCGGTCTAAAACTGTTTATTTAATCACCAAATGGACATAAGTTTGCTTCAAGAATGAACAATGTGGCATAAATGAGTTTGAGGTTCGGTGTTTAAAAAAACAGAACAAAGGGAAAGAGAGTGCGCGATCTGTATTACAGCTCTCTATATGAAGCATAAAGACTGTATTAGAGCCACAGAAAGAACACAATACATAATTTATAGCCTAGGGTGAAGTCATTACGTACATTAACAATGATTTGGGACAAATATAATGTAATTTAATGGAAAACTATGTGAATGGCGCTCTGGTCCGCGTCAGGATTTTCTGTCGGCTGCATTTAAATGCACGTTTGAAGTTTCCCGCTCTGTGCAGCGCGCAGTGTCACGTGTCTAAACAAACAACACGTGCTGTTAGTGATTTCCGCTCTCGTACTGTATAATGGCAGCAGACCCTTCTCAGCCACCCCAGCAACAGACGCAACCCGGAAAACTATCGGCATTGATTTTTGCCGATAACCGATAGTTCCGCCAATCAACTATCGGTGCCGATTAATCGGCAAAACCGATGAATCGGTCGACCTCTAGTTAGAACGAGCCGTTTTAGGTAGGTGTGGTTGACTCTTAACTTTTATAAAGAATATCTCTTTGGATTTGAGACTTTAGTCTTTGCAACTTTACAGATCTTCTTTATGTACCAAGAGCTTGTAACACTCCAAAGAGAAAGGAAAAATTTTTATCGATTCATATGACCCCTTTAAAATATGAATTATTCTATTCTAACCTTCTGAAATGCCATGGTTTGAAATCGTGAGAATGCAGATCTTAATGTGAATCATCGTTTTATGTAATTACAGAGGTGTGGTTTAAACAACAAAAAACTTAAACGCTGTTCCTGCTAGTTGAGTTTAAACCCATCTGTTATCTATACTGTAATTATTTTATATTCAGAAATCGATCAAAGATCATTCTCTTTATAATTGCTGGAACAGTGATTGGATTTCTGCATTTTTGACAAAACTCCCATTATAATCAAAGAAACAGTTTACACTGCTTAACGTAAACAAACAACACGTGCTGTTAGTGATTTCCGCTCTCGTACTGTATAATGGCAGCAGACCCTTCTCAGCCACCCCAGCAACAGACGCAACCCGGAAAACTATCGGCATTGATTTTTGCCGATAACCGATAGTTCCGCCAATCAACTATCGGTGCCGATTAATCGGCAAAACCGATGAATCGGTCGACCTCTGGTTAGAACGAGCCGTTTTAGGTAGGTGTGGTTGACTCTTAACTTTTATAAAGAATATCTCTTTGGATTTGAGACTTTAGTCTTTGCAACTTTACAGATCTTCTTTATGTACCAAGAGCTTGTAACACTCCAAAGAGAAAGGAAAAATTTTTATCGATTCATATGACCCCTTTAAAATATGAATTATTCTATTCTAACCTTCTGAAATGCCATGGTTTGAAATCGTGAGAATGCAGATCTTAATGTGAATCATCGTTTTATGTAATTACAGAGGTGTGGTTTAAACAACAAAAAACTTAAACGCTGTTCCTGCAAGTTGAGTTTAAACCCATCTGTTATCTATACTGTAATTATTTTATATTCAGAAATCGATCAAAGATCATTCTCTTTATAATTGCTGGAGCAGTGATTGGATTTCTGCATTTTTGACAAAACTCCCATTATAATCAAAGAAACAGTTTACACTGCTTAACGGATCTCTTATTTACATTGTGTTTTCACTCAGTAGACATGACTGTGTTCAGCTGCAGCACAGCGATGCAACCTTGAATGCTACAGGAGTAGATTAAATATAATGCAATAATCAACACTTTTCATGATTAGCTAAACTTAGCAGCTGATACAGTACATTATAAAATAACAGATTGTGACCTAAAGTTAACAGGTCATGCTCATTCACTCTTCTCTCTCACCTGCTGAGATATGGCAGACTGATCAGTGACCTGTGCTGTGAGAGTACCAACAATAACCTGCAGGTGGCTCTCTAGAGCATCATCACAGTACTGAACAGCTGTCTGACAGACCAGGGACAACAAGTCACAACACAGGGAGAGACTCCGAGTGGACACCTCATCCTGCTGACATGACCTACAGCAGAAAATAAGACCTCACTTATCTGTTTCTCAATGATTTCCGATAACATGAACCACACACAAAAAAAACATCCCGCCACTAATACTAGAAGATATTTTTGTGAATTCATTGCACATACAGTGGTGGCCAAAATGATTAGAACACTAGTATTTTCACCAGATAAGAAATGGTTTTAAGTCAGTTAATTCTATCTTTTGCTGTAGTGTGTCAGTAGGAAATATCAGTTTACATCTAATTGTAATAATCTGGTTTATTACAATTAATGGCAAAATGACTGTTTGGAAACACACTACAGCAAAAGATAGAGATAACTGACCATTTTTCAGCTGGTGAAAATACTGGCCACCACTAAATATAACCCTAAAACATCCCTAATACTGTGTGTGCACAGACCTGCTGTTGATGTGGTGAATGAGCGTATAGATGATGTCACGCAGCACAAACGCCCAGGCTCCGCCCAGCCCGTCCTTCACCTCTCTGAGCAGCAGGCTGACAAACAGGTGGTACATCATAAGTATGCGGTGCCTCTCATAGCCGTTGGTGGTCTCAGCAGCCTTCTGACAGATTGCTATGAGAATCTTCTGAATGGACATCTGAAACATACAGAACACAGACGGACGCAGGAGTCTTATAAAGAAATAAGCAGATGCTCAGGTGAAATAGGAATATGCAAGTTTGTGTGGGAGGCTCACAGGAGTCTTGGACAGGATGGCGACCAGAGACTTGTGATTGGCACTGTGGCATTTGCTCAGGTAGTCCAGCGTGGCTTTGATCACATATGAGCTGAAGAACGGTGGGTTTGGAGCAGGATCCAACTCTCTAATTACAAAAGTTAAAGCATGTTTATGAAATTTCTCTTGATTCCTATAGGGTTTCCTATGTTTGATGATACACAAACTGAAATAGCAAGATAATCTGACAAATTTTTGTGTCAAATTAAAATGAAAATTTTTTTTAAATGCCATAAACGTCATTTTCATGGTGAGAGCCAGGTTTAGTTATTCAAGATTGCATACAGCCAATCTGCCTCCACCAAATCAACAACTGCTAGACAGATTTTTTTTTCTTTTTCAATAATCCCTTTCACTCAGATACATGCCACAATTCAGAAAAAAATATACTTCTATTGCAGCCATCAAGACTTTAAAACAATGGCATTTAACCTTCAACCCAAAGTACAATTAACTGGTGAGCTTATTAAAGTGCGCCTATTATGGATTTTTGAAAATGACCTTTCATGCAGTGTGTAACACAGCTCTAAGTGAATGAAAACACCCTGCAAAGTTTTAAATCTGAAAGTGCACCGTGCATAAAGTTATTGTCTCTCAAAAGAAAGAGTCGACTGAATCATTGAAATGAGTCGTTTTTAAAACGAATCCCAAGCCGTTTCATGTTGACGTCAACATGAAACATTAGCATATTACCCGCCCACTTGTTGGTCTTTTCGGGTTGGTCTGAATGAAAATGCAAATTCATTCTTTGCCACTAGGTGCCGCTTTAGGAGCGGTATAATAGCGGTAAACAAAGCAGCACTGCGCTCACAAACGCTGCTTTATTAGGCATTACAGGCATGATGAAATGAAAATGAGACCAATCGAACCAATCACCGCAGATTAGCATCACGCAAAGTAGGGGTTTGGAAAAATGAATCGTCGAGCGAATCGTTTGGGAGTCGTTAAACAAGTAAAGTAAAAATAAATGCATATTATAAGATAATGAAAGTGTTTTTTGACTTTGCATGCATGTCAACCTGTTGTTGGTGACTCCCAAAACCAAAATATGAACCTTTCATTATTCCCATAATAGGGGCACTTTAATATTAATCAGGATAGTAGGATTTATAATTTTGTCACCTGCTTACCAAACGGAGTTGGCAGTACATGACAATGCATAATTTGGCATCTTTAAACGTCTTGGTATTATTTTGGTATTGACTTGGCACTAAAACCATGTTTGACATCACTATTTTATGCTAAATGTACACTGCCGTTCAAACGTTTGGGATCAGTAAGATGTTTAATGCTTTTTAAAGATGTTTCTTATGCTCATCAAGGCTGTATTTATTTGATCAAAAATACAGAAAAAAGCGTAATTTGGTGAAATATTATTGAAATTTAAAATAACAATTTTCTATTTAAATATACTTTAAAATACAATTTATTCCTGTGAAGCTGGAAGCTGAATTTTCAGCATCATTACTCCAGTCTTCAGTTTTAGAAATCATTCTAATATGCTGATTTATAATCAATGTTGGAAACAGTTGTGCTGCTTAATATTTCTTTTGGGACCTGTGACCTGGGATTAAGCAGCACAACGGTTTCAAAACTGCTAATAAATCAGCATATTAGAATGATTTCTGAAGGATAATGTGACACTGTAATGGCTGATGAAAATTCAGCACTGTGTCACAGAAATAATCATATTTTAAAGTATATTAAAATAGGAAACCAATATAAGAATTTCAAAAAATCACTGTTTTTTCTGTATTTTTGATCAAATAATAATTGATGAGCATAAGAGACTCCATTAAAATTCTTACTGATCCCAAACTTTTGGACATCAGTGTACCTGTAATTGTTCTTGTAAATACTTTATATTGACTGCACAGGACAAGTTATTGATCACCCTATAGGTGCCACTGAAGTAAATGTGGAGAGTCAGAATGAGTTACAGAGAAAGTTTTTTAAAGCTACAGAATGTTTTAGTGCATCAATTATTTTATCTCAAATGGAAAATGGAAGTAGATTCCTCATGATATAATCCCTGTAATGATCTGTATTCTGGCATGAAAATATACCCAGTAAATTTCTGTAGGTCTCCTCCACCCGCTGCCGCCCCTTCTGTCTCATGCAGCGTCATTAACAGCTCCACCACAATGTCAGCCAGGTTGTTGCAAATCAAACCGTCAATTTGCTGAACGACAAAAAGAAGTTGTAGAAGAATTCAGTGCAAAGAACACATTTATCTGTGTATATAAATAATTATTGAGCTGTGTAACATATTTTAAACTGCATCTACAAGCCAGTCTAAGTGTAGATCAGCATTGTACTAAAAAACAAGTTATCTGCATCCTAGGCCTGGGCGATAAAACGGTATCGATATTTATCGACGGTACACCTTCATCGATAATGATATAAAAAATGTTCGATATAGCGCACAATATAGGCACGTACTATGAGTGATGCAGACAGCACACACAAACACGAACACATGCTGAATTGAGTGCTGTGCCTGTGATGAGGAGATCGTGAATAAAAACATTAATATTGTAGTCAGGAAGATCTGAACATCGTTACTGTATCTTGACCTTTTTGATTAGCTGCTCATCAATGCTGTTCTCCTTGTAGGACTGAACGAGTGCAAACAGGGCTTGCTTCTCACACACAGGACTGCAGGACATCACCATCGAGACACTTTTCAGCAAGACTGCCCGTCGATTAAAGGTCTCGTCAGGTAAGTCTTCTGAAGGACAGTTTTTCTGTAGAACAACAAAATGGCAGAATGACAGTCAGAAGGGATATCAAACATAAAATACATAAAAATAACAAAACAAAAAAAATGTTTTAGTTTCAATTTTATTTCTGGGTGATTTCTCTACTGACTGTTTACTAGAATAATTACTTGGAAAAACGTATTTACTTGAGAAATTGATGAACAATTTAATGTACACAATTTATTTAATATGTACATTAATATGTAAAAATAAGGGAGTATGCATATTTGTTTTTCCTGTGGCATTGATTCAAAACATATATTGAGAATCCTGAAAACTCATTGGTATTGATATCAACCCTAGTTTGTTATTTGATTGGTTATATCATAAATAACTTTCACCTAGTTCTGAGAATATATTTTAATATCAAGACATTTGCTTCACCTTCTTTATGCCATCAAAAGTTGCCAAGGGTAATTAAAACAAACAAAATTAATAGCAAATCAATTGACACCATATTTAATTTTGATTACAATTTAGATTTTTGAAATGGGTGTGTCTAGTTATAAATGCGTTTATATTTAATTTGTTAAACTGGAGTGTTATTCATCTCCGAGTACTGACAGTATAAAACAAAAGGCTGATAATTATCCAAAATCATCTTTAATTATGATATATATAATAATCATAAAAACTCATTATTAGGGTTTACATGCCAATCAATATACTGCCAGTGCCGATGCAAGAAAACCACTGGATTTTTCTCAGCTCTTGACAACAAAATTCTCACACAAGTCAGATACAGGATGTGCGCACAATAATCTTACACAATGTTGACAAAGAATGCATATTGAAATCAGAGTAACAAAAAACTGGGTTAATAATGCTAGCATATTAAGCATACTGAGTGTAAAACGATGAAAATGAAAAGAAGATATTTTAAAGATTGTTGGTAACCAAATAGTTGCTGGTAGCCACTGACTTCCATAGTATTACATTGTTTTTTCATACTATGAATGTCAATGGCTACTAGCAACTGTTTGGTTACTTACATTCTTCAAAATATCTTCTCTTGTGCTCAACATAAAAATAAAAATAAATCATACAGGTTTGGAACTTTTACCTGCCCCCTCATTCCTTCCTGAGCCTTGAGGTAAATATTCTCAAAGGCCATCTGCTGGTTCTTTAGAGGAAGCATCCTCTTCCCACTGCCATCCGGTCCTTTTTTAAGGAACAAGCTAGAATTTAAAAGTTCATGTGAATAATGGAAGACCAGTTTCAAGTGAATTAGGTTAACTTAGCTTTTACAGAAAAGGGATGCTCAGCTAACCTCTCCACGGACAGTGCTGCCAACATACACACATGGTGATGGGCATCTGCTAAATGAGAGGAGAGAACCACAGACACCGGTAGCTCCGCCTCCCGCAGTGTTAGCTCCGCCCACTTACAGCATGGGTCCACCTTATAAAAAATGAATAATGGCATTAAAATAGTACTACTACAATAGCAAATTAATAATGTACACTACTATTTATTTTCTACTATTGTACTAAAATAAACATTACACTGTACTTACCTCCAGCAAAGCCAGTAAACATTGCCTTAGTGCCACTCTCACAGCTGAAGTACATTTGCCAGATTTACCTAAGATGCTGTACAGAGAAAGTGAATATAATTTAACCTAAAGAAGTTCTTAAAGAATCTCTTTTCGTCATGCCTCACAACGCCCATTTGCTTGTTATAAATTCACTGTAAACCACGGCTTCTTGGGGCTTATTGCTTTAATATACCACAGTACTACCATGGTCATAGCCTCTGTAGCTCACCAGAATCCTGATATGACTTTGAGCAGAGCTCCTTTTATATGTGACATCTCATCTTCCTGCTCGCTCACAGAAGGAGTGCGGCCCAGACAGCGGATGGACGGCAGAAGAGAGCACAGGATGGCAGCACACACCTCCTGGTCTTGCCGATATAGAGAACAAATATCTCTGTATGGAAAACCAAAAGACATCACAAAAAAAATTATTGGAACAGTTATTTACATTGTAGTGTCTGGACCAATCAAACACACAATTTTTCATTTGATTTAACAAATCAGTTATTCATTAGATTAACAAATCGTCACAGTCCCCTCATTCAATAAACTGGGTGCCAGGATGTCTGCAATGACACCAGGCCCCCCTGGTCCCACAGAATGTGAGTAGGGAAAATCACTACCTTTTTATAGGAAGAGACACAATGCACAGTAGAAATGTTCAGACAAACGAGACTTGCAAGTTTCAGACTTAGTCTTATTAATTGATACCTTAGGCATCATTTGTACCTTTTTATTCCTTAATCATGCAGATTTATGCTAAAAGCTCGGTGTAGAATTGTACAGTAAGAAAGTTATTTCCCTTAACCAGGAATTTAACGTTCTTAGAATTGACAGACAGTTGACCCTGAGAGGTCAAGTAAATATCTACAGCGGATCTAAATATTTATAATTAATTATAACTAGTTATGATTAATTATTCATATTTCCCCATGAGCTGATTCGCTACAACATTTTGACATCAAAGATGTAGATATGTCTGTCATTGGAACAGATTTGGAGAAATGTAGCATTTCACATCACTTGCTCACAAATGGATCCTCTGCAGTGAATGGGTGCCGTCAGAACGAGAGTCCAAACAGTTGGGAAAAAAAAACACTTCAATAATCCACACAACTATAATCCATCAATTTAATGTATTGTGAAATAAAAAGCTGTGTGTTTATAATAAACAAATCCATAATTAAGAGTTGTTTTACTTCAAAGCTGTGTGTTTATAATAAACAAATCCATAATTAAGAGTTGTTTTACTTCAAAGCTGTGTGTTTATAATAAACAAATCCATAATTAAGAGTTGTTTTACTTCAAAGCTGTGTGTTTATAATAAACAAATCCATAATTAAGAGTTGTTTTACTTCAAAGCTGTGTGTTTATAATAAACAAATCCATAATTAAGAGTTGTTTTACTTCAAAGCTGTGTGTTTATAATAAACAAATCCATAATTAAGAGTTGTTTTACTTCAAAGCTGTGTGTTTATAATAAACAAATCCATAATTAAGAGTTTTTTTTACTTCAAACCATTGCTTCTGGCTAAAATAGCCCTCTAAAATAAGTCCTCTATCAATAATATTGCTTTCGCAAGAGAAAAAGTTGTCTTGTCTGAATCAGAAGAGAAATATTCACAGATCAAGCACGATTTACAAGAAAAAACAGTCCAAAAAGTTCTAAACAAATGCGTTGGTGAATTTTGACGTGAGAGGACAACAGAATGGACTTTTTCCACTGGAGGAAGCGATATTATGGATTATAAACTATTATTTTGGCCAGAAGTCGTGAGAAAAAACATTATTGATCGATGTTTCTTACAAACTTTTCACTTCACAAAATGTTAATTGATGGTTTGGAGTGGTGTAGATTACTTGTGGATTATTGTGACGTTTTTATCAGCTGTTTGAACTCTCATTCTGATGGCACCCATTCACTGCTAATGATAAACTTTTTACTGCACTACATATACATACATGTATATATTATGTTCAGTGTCATATATATATATGATACTGAACATAAGAACATAAGGGAAATTGAGGTATTCTTACGCCAGAGGCCTTAGAAGAGTATCAAATTCTTCAGGATCCAGAGATGTGATTTCTGCTGGGAGTTTCTTCAGCAATGAAAGATACTACACAAGCAAAGGATGATAAAGACTTTAGATGCATTAGATACACCAAAGATGTGCTAATATAAGATGTGGACCATATATCAGGACAACAGTCAAGAGTCTGATTTATGTTCATGACTGTAGCCAATGTTTTAATTATTTGAGAATCAGTGCATTAAACAGCATAATCACCATGTGGAGGTGAAGCATCTGAGAGAAGTCTATGAGGTCCCGTCAGAACGAGAGTCCAAACAGTTGGGAAAAAAAAACACTTCAATAATCCACACAACTATAATCCATCAATTTAATGTATTGTGAAATAAAAAGCTGTGTGTTTATAATAAACAAATCCATAATTAAGAGTTGTTTTACTTCAAAGCTGTGTGTTTATAATAAACAAATCCATAATTAAGAGTTTTTTTTACTTCAAACCATTGCTTCTGGCTAAAATAGCCCTCTAAAATAAGTCCTCTATCAATAATATTGCTTTCGCAAGAGAAAAAGTTGTCTTGTCTGAATCAGAAGAGAAATATTCACAGATCAAGCACGATTTACAAGAAAAAACAGTCCAAAAAGTTCTAAACAAATGCGTTGGTGAATTTTGACGTGAGAGGACAACAGAATGGACTTTTTCCACTGGAGGAAGCGATATTATGGATTATAAACTATTATTTTGGCCAGAAGTCGTGAGAAAAAACATTATTGATCGATGTTTCTTACAAACTTTTCACTTCACAAAATGTTAATTGATGGTTTGGAGTGGTGTAGATTACTTGTGGATTATTGTGACGTTTTTATCAGCTGTTTGAACTCTCATTCTGATGGCACCCATTCACTGCTAATGATAAACTTTTTACTGCACTACATATACATACATGTATATATTATGTTCAGTGTCATATATATATATGATACTGAACATAAGAACATAAGGGAAATTGAGGTATTCTTACGCCAGAGGCCTTAGAAGAGTATCAAATTCTTCAGGATCCAGAGATGTGATTTCTGCTGGGAGTTTCTTCAGCAATGAAAGATACTACACAAGCAAAGGATGATAAAGACTTTAGATGCATTAGATACACCAAAGATGTGCTAATATAAGATGTGGACCATATATCAGGACAACAGTCAAGAGTCTGATTTATGTTCATGACTGTAGCCAATGTTTTAATTATTTGAGAATCAGTGCATTAAACAGCATAATCACCATGTGGAGGTGAAGCATCTGAGAGAAGTCTATGAGGTCCAACAGTTTGAGCAATTTGCGTTGGGTGTCCAGAGGTTTGAAGGAGAATCCACCATTGAGTTCTGAAGATGCACATAGTGACAGGAAACCAAGCACAGACAGGAAGGCCAAGTCTTGTCTGGATAAATGTTCCTCAGATAATGCACTCTTGGTCCCTATACAATCAAAAATGAAGAAAAAACTCAATTATGTGATCTCAACTGCTGAAGAACATTAAATCACACCACATGAATCCCCGCTTATATCTTTGAGTTTTCCAATCTCTCTGAGCACCTGTTGTGTACTTTGAATCAGCAGCTTCTTCATTAGACTGGTGAGGTCTGAAAGTGCTGTGGTGTGCCCCATCTCCATCTTCAAACAGATCAATCTCCTCCCGACCGTCCATTTGGGTTCTGCTCATATCCATATCTTCATCCATGGGGTCATTCTCCATGACTGTGTTGTCCTTTTTACTCGAGTTGCTTAACTGCAAACGTAAAAGGCGTGCTTTAGATGAGTGTCAATCAGCAAGATAAATAACAGTTTGGTTGTAAAATCTCAGTATCATTTCTAACTGAAAGAAACTATGCTTAAATGCATTTGTATGTTTAGTGTAAGGTGTTCAAGTGTATAATTTCGGCGGCACTAGAGGGACTAAATCATAAAAATAATGTTTTCAAATACACTCAGGAAACATTGAGGAGAAATTGGACAGAGATGAGGTGCAAGTAAGTCTCACCAGTTGTTTAGATATGTCACACATGTCATTTAGCAACCTCACAGGCAAAGTCTTCATGAATAAATTGCGAGAAGTGGTGGAAATTCCGTCCTCCTAAAAAAAAAAAAACAATTAAGCGGAATTATCCTGGAGTAACTAGACAAGGTGCTTTAAAAATAAGCCATTCTGACCAATCTATCAACCTGTCTGCAAACACATTAAAAAGAACTGACTTTAAAGTCAGAAATCACAAGTTTTATTCCACACATATCAGCAGAAGGAAGAAAGTCAAACAATTTTGGAACAACATGAAGGTTTGACAGCCTTTTCATTTCTAGGTGGACTATCCCTTTAAGAAACATTGACGTTTTAAAGCATAAAACTGAAAAATATGTATTTGGATAAAATAATGCAGAGTGGTATTATCATAGTATTTATAGCATTGAAAATTATAAATGAGAAAATCTGTCTATGCTAATTAGTTAGCATAGATAGATATCAACTATTGTTAGAAATGATAGTCATATCTTGTATATGGTTATTGCCCTTACCTTTTCTCTTCTGCTAATACTATCAGAGCACAACAGCATCACTGACTGAATTGCTTTGATGGTATCATTCTCACTTAGTTTGCTCTTGGCCATCGATATGTAGTGACTAAATTCATGAACCAATGCCTACAAAAGAAGGAAAAATCAATTACCAGGGTCCAGAGTAATTCAGATAATTAGGAAAATCTGGAATCTGAGGGTGCAAAAAAGATCAAAATATTGAGAAAATCGTCTTTAAAGTTGTCCAAATGGAGTTCTTAGCGATGCATATTACTACAAAAATTAAGTTTTAATATATTTACAGTAGGAGATGTACAAAATATCTTCATGGAACATGATCTTTACTTAATATCCTAATGATTTTTGGCATAAAATAAAAATCAATAGTCTTGACCCATACAATGTATTGTTGGCTATTGCTACAAATATACCCCAGCAACTTAAGACTGGTTTTGTGCTCCAGGGTCACATATTTTTATTGAATCTCCAAATCAATATGCATACAACATGAAGACAGGATTTCAAATGACTTTAAATGCTTTTTTAAAGGCATTTTTTTTAGTATTACAATGAATTAAGGCCCGTATCAATGATACAATGATTTGTTTATAAAACTGATTTTTTTGCGCATTTCTGGAGATAAAATCAGTAATTATAGAAATTCAGCATTTACAGTATAAATGAAAGCCAGGTCTGATTTGTAATTCAAAACTACTATAACATCTTTTAATGTAAGTGAACTTGGTAACACTTTACAATAAGGTTCATTAGTTAAACATTAGTTAATATATTAACTAACATGAACTAACCATGAGCATTACATTTGTTACTGTATTTACTAATCTACGCTAATGTTAGTTAATAAAAATACAGATGTTCATTGTTAGTTAATGTTAGTTCACAGTGCATTAACTAATGTTAACAAGATTTTAATAATGTGTTAGTATTGATTTTATACAACAGTTCAATAAACAATAAGTTAATATCAAGAGACTTACGTTTTAGACACCATATTGGCTGTTTTTGCGTTATTTCGCCAACAGAAAACATTCCAAACACAGCGCTGTTTTGCGTCTCTGAGCAAAACCATCCGTTTAAATGATTCGGTTCATTCGCAATGACTCACTTAACAGTGACTTGCTGCCACTTACTGGCGGATTTAATTTCACATTTAAAGTATCTTTTAATTTTTTAAATAAATTTAAATATCACTATTCAACATTTCATGTTTAAAATATCAAAACATTATTTATGCATTTGTAACTGCAGGTTAAAGCATCCCGTGTCCTTCTAAGCTGCATTAACATGTGTAAATACATCTAAATGCCACTTCATATTCAACCTCTGCAAAGATGAATTTTATTGATACTGATTTCATTTGTTTAGTAACAGCCTAAATGTAGTATTGTTATAATTGCCTGATTAAATAAGAATTTGACTCAAAAGATGAAGCACACGTTTAGTAAAAATGGATTTATTAAGGTAAAAATGCCCATAAAAGGTAAATATCTATCTAAACTTATTGGAAAAGATAAATTTCTATCAATGCTGTGAACTGACCACACAGAATATGAAGAATATTAAAAACTTTAGGAGTCAGCTGTCCACGGTATCCTTAAGATATCAGCACAATAACACACTCAGCAAAATATTGTCTAATTATCTTTATCAATAAAATCCCAGAAAATATTGAGATATTATTTTTTGTCAATATCGCACACCCTTAGTACCGACACAAAATGATTTGCAACAGTCGCTTTGTCATGTAGACAGCCTCAAGCTGTTGGTTTATTTTGTAGTTTTTTTTGGCTGGTACATATGTAGTTTTTTTTGTGTGTTTGGCTTAGTGTTATGTTAGAATCATTATTATACTCTTATAGCTTTTGTTCTTTAATATTTTTAACTGTTTTTATCTTTATTTTTTTTCATTTAAATGTTAAGTTTTGAAATGTTGTTGTATGCATTTGTTATTTTTATTTAATTTCTGTATTTTTAAAATGTGTATAAGTAGTATATATAAAGTTTTAGCTTTTCGTTTTGGATCTGTTTTTAGTTGTTTTAATACTACAATTGATTGCTTCTGTTGTCCTCATTTGTAAGTGGCTTTGGATAAAAGCGTCTAATAAATGACTAAATAAATAAATAAATAAATTCATTTGGACATACTGTGGGTTAGTTCAAGTTTTAAAATGTCAAGTGATGCAACTCCCCAACAGGGTTATTTGTAACTAAAACTAAAACAGCAACCATAAAATAAATAATCAAACAAATAAAAAAAAATAAAAAAACACACCCACACATTTTTTAACAAAAGATTAATAATAAAAATGGCAAACATTCATGACAGTGCTTCAGATGTATTGCCTGGAAATCAAATCAGACATGGCTAGTGCCACACAGTTGACATTATTATTATAAATATTTTTATTTATTTTTTGTTGTTGAAGTAACATGAATCATACACAAAATTCACCAATAAACATTTAGCAGTAACCAACAAAAAATAAAATAAAATAAAAAAATAAAACATACAATAAAATATAAACTGATCTGCATATTATTCACGGTATACAACACTACTAACTACTTTTGTTACAGCTGGTCTCTGAGTGCACCACACTCACCTCTCTGGCTTCAGGCTGCCCATCAGAAACATCAGTCCTGCTCTGCTGTCTTTCAGTGTCAAAGAGACCAGAATTCTAGGAATGAGGTTCAGTGGAAAATCCCTGCAAAGACCAAAACAAAACAAAGAAATGTTGGCATACTTACATTAGTGGCAACTTCAGCTAAAATTCAAAGGAGAAATGTGAAACTGAATAAAATGACTAACCACTAAACCTAATTATTTTGCAATTTTGAAGAAAACCCAAGCGGTTCTTGTCCATAAAAAACTTCCCACTATGCTATGCTAATTACTAGTAATATAGTGACGCTGGACCTGGTGATAATGAGGTGAGGTCTGCTGTTCTCCTCCGTCTCCTCATTTTGTTCGTTCATGACCAGCCAGCTGATGATTGAGTCGGTCAGAGTGGGCGGCTCTCCACCCGTCTCCATCAGCCCTCCACTGGTGACGTCTTGATTGTGAACACTTTTAGGGATGGAGCACTTCAACAAGGCCTGGGCCAAGCAGAGGGCACCAACGCTAGGAGAAACAATAAAAAGTGAGCACTACTGAGAGTTTATAGACATTAAAGAAATATTACTAGTTAAAGCTGCAGTCCGTAACTTTTTTGTGTTCAAAATTTATATAATAAGCGAGTACACCATGAATCCATTTTCCAAACCGTGTTTTTGGCTTGTCCTGAATCACTACGGTACACCTATAATAAGTGTTTATATTCGAACTATTTTAGACTGGTTCGGGTAGGTACCGCTGCGGAGTAGCCCAGTACTTGCTTGATTCGGCATAGACATAAACAGAGAGAAGTAGCTCCGGCTACAATGTTCTTCCGCAAGACGCACGCAGTTCTGTTTATTAACCGCTAGAGCACTAAAAGTTACGGACTGCAGCTTTAAATACAAATAAAATTTAAGAATTGTAATTATTTTGACTCAGTTTGGAAAAACGAACTACAACCGGTTGATAGTATTTAGAAAGGAATGCATCTACAATGGAAGTCTATGGGGAAAGAATAGCAGATGGTTTAAAAGGAAGGGATCCTGCTTTTGACATTTCTGCTGATTTCTAGCTGGCAAACATAAAAAATTAGGTTTCATCAAAACCGTTCAAATAATTTGTGATTATTTTGGAATCTTCAGTGAAAACATGTATATTATAAATAAGTAAATGGAACAGAATTTTAAAAAATTTATTTTCTATTATTATTGATTTATTGCAAAGAAAACTCAATGCAATTATGCATATATATATATATATATATATATATATATATATATATCATTCAGTAAATTACTATAAATGTTTTCAATTTATAAAGATGAGTGCTAATTATTTTCCGCATGAGAGATTCAGTTGGATTTTAATTCCAATATTTTTATACTCAAACTAAGCTTGTAAAGATGCACTGTGAAACTCACAGAGAGGGCTTACAAACAGCACCAGAGAAGACTTTCCAGAACTCTCTATCAACAGGCACCAGAGATTCTTGCACCATGATACGCAACAGCTCCAGACACAAGCTCCCGGTCTGGACTGAGCCGACTCCCCGCAGAGCCAGAGCCCAAACTCTGCCCCACAGACGGCCCGCCTCAGCTGCGTGAGCAGAGCAGTTGGCTGAGCTCTTGGCATGGCAGAGCGCCACCTCCCTCAGACAGCGCAGGACGTACGGCCCCCTCTCGCCCCGACGCTGCTGTTCACCCTGAAGCTGGCAGAGCAGCCCCAGCAGAGGCACGAGATCATCAGCACACCGGATAGACGGGTATCTGGATATCAGAGCAGCTGTGACCTGTAACCTGTCAAATTACATAAAGAGTTACAGCACTACATATTACTTCAATATTAGGCACTTTGCACTAAAGGTGCATTTCATGTCATCCGGCAGACAAATAAGCAAGAATATTTCAGTGCAGAAAACACAGAGAAAGAGTACCCATTGTTAATACTAGTGACACTGTAACAATACAAAGCTCTGCAAAGTGAATATTAACTAATAACGACTTCAAATAAACAGTTAATGTCAAAAACAACTGGATGCATTCAAAACCTGAGGCAGGGCAGGACAGGCCATCATCTGTATTTTAGGATTGTGGAGACTAGTGCCAGTAACAAATTGTAATACTGCCAATTAGGGATGTAACGGTTCACTCAACTCACGATTCGATTTGAGATTTTGATTTCACAATTTTTTTTTTTTTTTTTTTTTACCAAATTAGAAATTAAATGTGTCCTTTTATTATTGCATTTGATTTGTACAGACTACACTTTGCACTAAAGGTGCATTTCATGTCATTCGGCAGACAAATAAGCAAGAATATTTCAGTGCAGAAAACACAGAGAAAGAGTACCCATTGTTAATACTAGTGACACTGTAACAATACAAAGCTCTGCAAAGTGAATATTAACTAATAATGACTTCAAATAAACAGTTAATGTCAAAAACAACTGGATGCAGTCAAAACCTGAGGCAGGGCAGGACAGGCCATCATCTGTATTTTAGGATTGTGGAGACTAGTGCCAGTAACAAATTGTAATACTGCCAATTAGGGATGTAACGATTCACTCAACTCACGATTCGATTTGAGATTTTGATTTCACAATTTATTATTATTATTTTTTTTACCAAATTAGAAATTAAATGTGTCCTTTTATTATTGCTTGGACAAAAATGCTGCACATTTCTTTGTGAAATTAAAATATAAAAATTGCATATTATTGCTCTTTTGTTGGATTTGACTGCTTCTATTGTCCTCATTTGTAAGTCGCTTTGGATAAAAGCATCTGCTAAATGACTAAATTTAAATATAATGCGCCCTTGAAGGGCACTTCGGGAAGGGGACGCCGTTTGTAGGGACGTTCCAAATGAAAGTGAGCAACTGAATCCCTTCGCGAAGGGCCCTTCCAGAAGTCCGTTAGCGAAGGAAACATGTGATGGTCACTTCACGGAAGTCCGTTTGTGATCACGTGATCTTCAGTTAGGAAATCTTGCGGCGCATCTTAAAGCAAAGTTGTGGTTGATTTAGACACAAACGTATATAGAATAGGCTAATTAAATTTGTCTTTATTTTAATAATAATATTTTGTAATAATATCTCATGTAATACACAATCATTTTCATCAGAAATATTATTTAAGATGGTAGTGTAAGCAAGTTTAGTTTGAAAAAGCTTAATAGTAAATAAGACACAATTAGACAATATTTGAATAAAATAATAATAATGAGAAGAACTATATTTGCAACAACTGATGGGAGTGCTGAACGCTGCACGCATGCGCAGTGTTGTCAAGGTAACGTTTGGTCAGTCATTCCCTTCGCCAAGGGAGTTCCAAACGCTTATACGAGACAGTAATGCCCTGCACCCTTCAAAGAACACACTTCAAGGGCTCTGCCCTTCGAAGGGAGTAGGGCATAGGGATGCTCACTTCGGTTTGGAATTCGCCCCATGTAAATGTAATAACAAAACTAAATAGAAATTTTAAAACAAGCCCCAAATCAAATAAATAAGTAACACAAATCAAATAAATCTCTTCATATAAACAAACCAAGGCTTTGTCTGTGCTCTTAACATTTAAAATTAGAGGCAACCACTGCATTTTAATCATGATCCAAACAAAGATGCTGCATACATGCAACATGAGCCGTTTTAATCTAAATTGAATTGTATAATTTGTGAAACTATACATAAAAATATCTGCAGGAAACAGAAACAGCAGACGAACTGAACGAGACGCAGATGCACTCTCTGCCAGCAGGTGGCGCTTAAAGCGTTTCCTGGTTTCCGCTGTAAACAAAGCAGCGCTGCACTTATGAACTTTAATATGCATTATACAGAGGCAAAATGAGAAGAAAAAATACCATCTAAACTTTTCTAAAGACCGTAAGTTCCCCTCAGACATGCATTCATATAAACTCCTACCCCTAAATGAATCGTGATTTGTTTAGCATCTCAACCGATTTGAATCGTCACATATTTGAATCGATTTTCAACCGGCTCGCGGTTAATCGTTACATCCCTACTGCCAATATGACCTCCCTTTAATCAATGCTTAAAGGATTTATGGATTTTTACTTGAGAACTATTTGTGCTTTAATGTTTAAATAAAACCCTACCAGGGAATCATGTCAAAGTCGCTGTGGTGGGGCTGCAGTTTGGAACGTATCACCTCCCAATTTATCAGTGATGGCTCAATTCGTCTGCGTTTGCAGCACTGCGGACTGTCCCGCTGAGTATCCCGACAGAAAGAAGTAGTCGCTTCCGAAACAGGAGTGCTTTGATTGAACAACTAGAGAAACAGAGCATATTCATGAATACTGTAAGCATAGTGAAATAGCAAAGGACTACATTAATGCAACAGACAATGGGCTTTCTCATTAAATAAAAGCATTGTTATGCACCATGGTACAGTGATGATGGTAAAACTATGGACCCTTAACATATACAAATACCATGGTATTATTATTGCACTCCATAAAACCGAATTCCTATTAATTACAAGCAAAACAGGTTAATGAGCAGCAACAGATTATTGAGCAAAACATCCATTAATCACCTGGTGGCAGACATCAGCTGTCAGTTCAATGAGACTTTCTTTCACAGCTATGTGACGAGAGCCGGTGGCATACTTCCCTCTGCTGCCGATCTGACTGATCTCACTGACAAGAGCATCATAGAGGGTGCAGAGCTGACCCTGCCATCTGACCCAGTCTTCTGCATAAGCACCTGTGCCAGCAAAGGGTTTTGGTAAGTATGTGTGTTTTGTTGAATATCATATTTGATACATTAGGCTTTTATGGCTCACGTTGTATGATATACTGTAGGAGAAAATGGAGCTCACACTCAATGAAGAAAAATAAACACTTCAATACTCAGAAATATGCAGTTGACCCTTCGCCGGGAGTTTGATTAACAGGCAATCTGACCAATCATAATGCATAATCTGCCATTTTGTCCGCCATACAAACCAGACAGAAGAGTGCATTAACGTTGGTGGCCTTGAACTTGAAAAATGGTGTGTATTGACATCTTTCAGCGCTTGAAACAAGATACCTTCTGATGTTCATTCATGTTCATTTCATGCTATAGCTGACTGAAGAGTTTATTTGCAAAAACATAACTTTTTTTTATTTTCAAAAATCATGTTTTTTATTATGTTATCATGTTTTTATTGTGTTTTATTGTGTTAATTAGCTAGTTTTTTTTACCTAATCAAAATAACCCAACTGCAGTTTGATTGAGATTAATTGGAATGCACAATTAAAAAACTTGAGACTATTTACATCAAATGCACATAAATATCAGCTGTAACTCGATATCTCCCAATAATATGCTTTAGTAAAATGGTATTTATATGCGTTTCTATAAGTTTTATGATCATACCTATGATCATTTTATTTTAATTAAAGACTAATTGATTCCGGTCCATTCAATTATTGAAAACGCACACCCGAGGAGTTGATATGGCATTACAACAACATGGACGGAAACATGGATGACAAATCTCTTGATTGTGTGATATTCCTTAAAGGGGTCATGTGATGCAATTTCAATTTTTCCTTTCTCTTTGGAGTGTTACAAGCTCTTGGTGCATAAAGAAGATCTGTAAAGTTGCAAAGACTAAAGTCTCAAATCCAAAGAGATATTCTTTATAAAAGTTAAGAGTCAGCCACACCTACCTAAAACGCCTCGTTTAAACACGCCCCCACATACCTACGTCACTATCTGGGAAGATTTGCATAATGCCGCCCAAATGTTCACGCAAAGAAAGAAGGCGTAACTTTTATTCTCGCTGTAGTAATGTTGTGAAGGCACTGTGTGCTTCATTGTGAAAGCGAAACTACTTTGTTTGGTCTTCCAAAAGAGGACGATATCTCTTCGTCATGCCTACAGCTGATCTGTGCTGGTCGCTGAGGAAATACATCAACTTCGCGCTGTGGATCGCCGGATCGGCTTTCACCGTGGACGAAGCAGAGTCCAGACCGGGGTCATCACATGTGGTTGCTGCAGAACCACTTGTGGGAAATTTATGAAATATGGCAAACTGATAGAAGACAGTCTGAACATTACTCACACCAACTGTCCAAATTTGCTCAAATTTTTTATGGTAAAACCTTTAGAACTGTAAGAACAAAAAAAAATCTTTTTTTCTCAATATCATTGCTCTGAGAAGTACATTTTACTAAATAATAGCAATATCTTTCTTCAAAATATAGTTGAATATTTCTTTAAAATAGATTCCTCAAATTTCATTCATACCAGAAGTTTACATAGCCACTAATATTTTACTCCATGTTTTCAGTGATTCCATCTGTTTTTTCAACAAATCATAAGGCATCAAAAATCATAACGTCCTACAATTTATATTCAAGAGCAAAAATATTAAAATGTTGTAATTTTTAATGATTGTTGTATTTCTTACCTGTCTCAAGAGTCTTTGCCCCTCTGGGGTGATGAACACAAAGCTGGAGGTGGAAAAACTTCACTAGCTCCTCTTTCAGTACCAAGCTGGGTCTCATCTCAGTATAAACACGCAGCATAGACGACAGAACCTCCTCACCCAGACCACACACCCTCTTTCTGTTGGACAGAAGCACTGAGTGCAGAAAAACGTTCACAGCAGATACCAGGTTCTCCAGAATCATTAGCTGTCCATCCGGCCTGGGGAAGAACATCAAAACACAAGTAGGGCTGTCAATGTTAACTTGTGCGAGCGATTCTCAACCTTAACCTTATTCAAATAAATTACTGAAGCATGTGAAATTGCATCATTAACCCTTGTGCGACCTTTTGGACATTTTTGTCCTTTTCAGTTTAGTTTTTTTTATCATTTAGCCTGTGTAATTGCCAACTGCATACATTTTGGTACAGGTGTGTATTTTTATTGGAATTTTACTATTTCACTTCCATTTCCTTTCCATTGCACTAGGTACAAAAAATTGTTCCTCTCAGGACCTTAAGGACAAAAATGTCCCCATTGAAATCCATTAAAACTGCTATTTGTAATCGCAGTGCCATTTAACTGTAAAATTATGGATTTTTTGTTGATAGGCTTTCATTCTATTGGCAAGGCTTTAAAATTAATAGATTTATGGCTTTGATTTTCTAGCAGGTATAGAGTTCAACATGTTTCATAAAATATATATTTTATATAAAACATCGCTCATAAATAATTTTCATAAACCTAAACATCTAGAACTTTTTTTTTGGTTTCATTTTCTTAAACCACTATGGACCTATGTGTAACTTTTTTTAATTGACGCACAAGGGTTAATAGAATTAACATTACGCAGTTAGATAATCTTGGAAGTCAGGAGTTTACCACACTGAGCATCTACAATACCTGTATTGTATCTATAATAACACTGGTAGATGGACATTTCTATCGAACCCTTTACAGATTTTTTTAAATTGCTTCAAAACTCACAACAGATCATCAAAAGTGCACTTTTTCAAACATTTCAGCATATTTTCAATTGTGTGAATACAACACATTACACACAATCACAAAATATCCTTTTCACTACACAAAATAAGTGTTTCATCTATATAATGTATCATTCACAGTAACAGCCTTTCATAAAGCTATTACTATCAAACTTTTCATTAGCATGACTTCTCATTCAGTTTAATACATTTGTCTATTATTTAATCTAACTCATCTTAATGGTTAATCAGTGGATCATTTGGTGCATCTACAGATATAGATTCAATAGATATTTAGTTTCTATAGAACGTGATTGCAATTTAGGGATAACCAAATGCACTGAATTATATAATTAAGTAAGTGTATTTACTTGTGTCATTAGTGTTTAGTGCAGTTGTCGTTGCTAGGAAACGCTTGTTTTGTTTACTGTGTGGAGACGTGCTGATATCGCGCTTGGTCTCATTCTGTATCACATATCTTGTCAGTGTCTGCGCTTGCTTGGCCATTTGTTGTGGAAAAAATAAGGAAAGTGTGTCCAGCTGAATTAATTTAGTATTTTGTTAGACGGGTATAAAAAAAGCTTAGTTTACCACGACAGCCGTCGTGTGAAGGCCTCCTCGTGTGAAGACCGAAGAGTGTAAAGAGCATCAACTCTACCGTGTGACCCAACCGGGCAGGACACCGGCAAAGGATAGATAAGTATCGCTTTTTATTTATCCTCTTTCCTATTACTTGTTTAACTTCTGTTTCAGTTTTAAACCATTAACCATTTCTTACTATGTGTAAGTAAGTTATTGTTTTTTTAGCATGTACTGTAAGTTTGGCAGTGTTATTTTTTAGGATTACTGATAAACTACTGTCATTTGATTTGTATTTGTTATTTATTTTAATTTTAGTTCAATTATGTCTGAATTTATTATGTTTGTATAGGTCTTTTATTACGTTTTAGTTTTATTTAATTTTAGTTATTTTAATACTTCAACAAACTAAATGGAAATGAAATAATATATATATATTGAATTTACAAATGTGCATGTATATATATGTACGTGTATATAGTTGGTTTTTTGGTGTTTGGCTTTGTGTTATGTTAGAATTATTATTATACTCTTATACCTTTTGTTCTTTAATATTTTGAATTGTTTTTAGCTTTTCATTTCAATGTTAAGTTTTGAAATTTTGTTGTATGCATTTGTCATTTTTATTTAATTTCTTTATTTTTAAAATGTGTATAAGTAGCATTTATAAAGTTTTAGCTTTTAGTTTTGGATCTGTTTTTAGTTGTTTTAATACTACAATTGATTGCTTCTGTTGTCCTCATTTGTAAGTCGCTTTGGATAACTGCTAAATGACTAAATAAAAATATATTTTATATTTTAAAATACACAGCCATATCACCCTGCAGCCCAAGACTGGTTGCTCACTGAAGCTAAGCAGGGCTGAGCCTGGTCAGTACCTGGATGGGAGACCTTCTGGGAAAACAAGGTTGTTGCTGGAAGAGGTGTTAGTGAGGCCAGCAGGGTCACCCTGTGGTCTGTGTGGGTCCTAATGCCCCAGTATAGTGATGGGGACATTGTCAAAAAGCACTGTCCTTCGGATGAGACGTTTAACCGAGGTCCTGACTCTCTGTGGTCATTAAAAATCCCATGGCACTTCTCGTAAAGAGTAGGGGTGCAACCCCGTTGTCCTGGCCAAATTGCCCCCTGGCCTTTGTCAATCATGGTCTCCTAATAATCCCCAACCACTTGATTGGCTCTATGACTCTCTCTCCTCTCCACCTGTAGCTGGTGTGTGGTGAGCGCACTGGCGCCGTTGTCCTGTGACTGCTGTCACATCATCCAAGTAGATGCTGCACACTGGTGGTGGTTCAGGAGAGACCCCCCCACATGATTGTAAAGCGCTTTGGGTGTACAAGAATACACAATAAAGCGCTATATCAATGCATCATTCATTAATTCATATAAGATGATAACTACTATTTTGTAAGGGTGTGTGTGTGGTTCAGGTAAACCCTATTTTATGGGGACAAAATGTCCCCACAAAGATGGCAATATCTGAAATCATTGTCCTTTTTTGGGTCCAATGAGAAAAAAATTAATTTTCGTAAGGGTAGGTTTAGGAGTAGGGTTGGTGTAGGGGGAGACAGTATAAAACCTATTACTCCTATGGAATGTCACCATAATGATAGGAAAACCTGTGTCTGTCTGTGTGTGTGTGTGTGTGTACCTACTTACTGTAACCATATTTTGGGGACAAATTGGTACCCAGAAGTGAGCAAAACTTGACAAAATCACTTAAAACCTTCCTTTGAGGACGTCAGCAATGATAACAAAATTAATGTGTTAAAGAGGATAAATGGTGAATGTTTAATTTCATGATAAGTGTGCAATTAATCGCGATTAATCACACAAAAAATGTTGTGTATTGACAGCCCTAAACATAAGTTAAACATACGATTCGTCATAAGATAAAAAAAAAAACATATGTGGCATGTATTAAATGATACCTTTTCAGAGCCTTCAGGAAGAAGTTAAAGAGAGTGTGGGATAATCCCTCTGTTTGGACACAACAGCCCCAAACGACCGTGTAGACGATGCGACTCACTTGGACTCTATTGGTCCCTGACTTGGATCCCTTATTGAACAACCCACAGTACAAATCCAAAAGACCTGCGCAACAAACAAAACAACAACAGAAAGAGAAAGAGAAAATGATTAAAATAAACACTGACGGTAAAACAAAGTGATCTTGTGTCAACATAAACTGGGTTATTTTAGGAAAATAATTTGCTGATTGCATATTATCATGCTTATTACATGACCACTTACCAAATACCCTAAATAAATACATTGACATTAAATAAATGAGTTGAATTTATATTGTCTTGTTAACTTAGCAAGCACCCTAGCAATAAGACAAGCATTGGAACAGTCTTAACTGATTATATTTATAGTATTTTTTTTGTCCCTTCTCATACTTAACTTGCAGTATGAGAAAAAGAAGTGATACAACAGGCATGAAAGTAGCACTGATATGTTGCTGTGGATTGACGAATCAATATAGAGTCTAATGGCCATTATACAAAAACTTTTTACTGTTTTTGCACAAGATACTTTCAATCCAACACGTTTTTTTCACGATTTTTTTTTTATTTTGAATATTCGTCGAATTAAAAAAAAAAAAATCCACATTCGAATGCAAAAACGTTGCATTCAAATTTAAGGTCTGCGTCGGCCGTCAGGCAGCCTTATCAGTGGCGCACGAGATGCGATGACGATGTATGTGTCATTGATTGCATTTGAATGCTTTTGTTAGCCTATCCAGTTGAACCCACTAGATGTGGCGCTGCTACGTTGTTCATTCATATATTGCGGAAAACGAGAGCATCGGTGCGGAGAAGATGTTGTTTACGTCAAAACTGAAACCAAGCCGTTCACACAGAATGCATATTTATCACATTTTCTAGAGGGACATCTATCACCGTTGCACTCGCGTCTCACAGAGAGCGGCATGTTTAGAAAGCCATGTCAAATTAATGCAAGTTAAAAAACATTATGGCGGTTTTTCCCCATCCCACTCTATCTCTACGCCTACTCTTTGTGATTGGTTTTTGGTCCTTTGTATTAAACTATACATACATGCATGGTGCTGTTTTTTTTCTAATTGTTTAAGCAACGTTATTAATTATATATGGTTTATAAACATTATTTTAAACATTATGCACTTTTTTTTCAAAGATAGTCTTGTTATTTTATTACGCTTTGAAGAAACGTGCATAATATTTTGCTCGATGCGCCCTCTTGTGGCCTCAGGAGAGAAGCCAAAAGCTTTTTTCCCCTAACTGAAATTATGCCTTTTAAATTCGAATATAATTCGAATTTTGATCATATTTAAGTAGAAAATTCGAATTTCGTTTTTCAGTCATTTTGACAGCCCTAAATTCTAAACCTGTATGCATTTCCTTCTGCAGAACAAAAAAATAAGATATTTTTGAAGGATGTTGCATTCTGAACAATGTTGGCCCCATTGACTCCTGTGATCCACAGAAGATTAATCAAATGCATGCAGGTTTGGAATATAGAGCATATTAATTCCTGCATGAAAAATTAAGAATGAAAGAATGCAAAAGGAAGAATTATACACACAAATCAACATGTTACACTGGTCATGCACTCACTGTGCCACTGCTGCTGGCTCATCTCACACCAGTATTTACGGACAGACAGGATGTTCTTTAGCAGAATACTGCTGTAGTCCTCGCCATACGCCGCACAGCTGAACGGACTCTGTAAGACCTCCACCACATGAGAAATCAGCTCTGCACACTTTAACTTTGGACCGCCTACAGAACAGAGGTGTGATTTTCTTTAATGGATTTCATGGACATTTATCTAATGCACAGTAATAAACATCCACGTAGATATCTACTATGAACACAGAGAGAATATTTTATTCTCTTGTACTGTCATGAACAGCAACTCTAGTATTAGTGGCTCAGATAATTACGCTGGTTGGCGCATCTGATGAAATACTTCATCAGGCTGCTAATTTCCTGCATCTTTTTCTGTCGGTTTGCATGCGTGGTGGCGGAAACGTTGGCTTTTCCTGACTGCAGAAGTTCTGTCTCTTTTTGAAGAAACTTCTGTAAAAACCTGTACAGAAGAATCAGTATAGAATGAGCACACTGTCAACTTGCACCATAGAATAACAATGGATTGAACTGAAAAAACAGACCGGAAAACAGCATCCCAGGTGAGCTGCTTGGAGCCTTTGCATCCTGACGTACGATCAAGTTCCTCCACCGTGTCTGGTGAACGGATGAGTCTCCTGAAGCGATCCACCTCTTTCTGGAAAAAACAAATGGTCTGTTTATTTGTGTCTTGATTATCTTCAATCATTTTTATTTCATAGATAGTTCACTGCTCAGTGGTATCTGAATCAATGACGTGATGCTTATTTATATGGGTCCAGATTTAATCTTTTTTTTTTAGTTTTTTTTTTTAAGCTGCAGTTACACCCCTTAATTCATTTTGACTAAGTACGCCTATCATTCACTAATAAGCAGAATTCATTTTTGATTTGATATATGGAGGCCAGGGGCTAGAGTGAGCAGAGGCGGCGGGGTCGAGAACAGCGCGGCCGGCGGATTTCGACGAAGGAGCGGCAATCCGACCCCAAACGACCCCGGGCTGGACTCCGCTTCGTCCACGGTGAAAGCCGATCCGGCGATCCACAGTGCAAAGTTGTAGTATTTCCTCAGCGACCAGCACAGATCAGCTCCAGGCATGACGAAGCAGATATCGTCCTCTTTTGGAAGACCAAACAAAGTAGTTTCGCTTTCACAACGAAACACACAGCGCCTTCACGACATGGCGGCGGCAACAACAATACTACAGCGAGAATAAAAGTTACGCCTTTCTTTGCGTGAACATTTGTGCGGCGTTATGCAAATCTTCCCACACAGTGATGTAGATATGTGGGGCGTGTTAGAACGAGCCGTTTTAGGTAGGTGTGGTTAACTCTTAACTTTTATAAAGAATATCTCTTTGGATTTGAGACTTTAGTCTTTGCAACTTTACAGATCTTCTTTATGCACCAAGAGCTTGTAGCACTCCAAAGAGAAAGGAAAAATTGAAATCAAATGAACCCTTTAAGTTAAAATAGGTGATTTGTTTTTTACAGTATGTCGTGTATTGTAGTCAACAAAAGTGAGTTTAATTTTGAGCACCACATTGCTTTCCGATAACTACAAAATATTTGACATCAAAATGTGGAGCAAGTTACAGCATTCTGAGAAATGAACTTCCTGTTCGTAGTCGATAAAAATTAAAGTTCATTAATTAACGTTACATACAAAAAAACATACACTGCGTACATTAACAGATATAAGCTAAATACAAATTTCTATACTGTCAAATATTCATTTTTAATATAATCTAGTTTTTTTTGGAAGTACCTCATATGAATGTGATCATTCATAATTAAAATTTAAAAAAATGATCAGTCCATTTTAATTCTACCTCCTTGACATTTCGAAATACATTTCGCATCTTAAATGCTAACTTCAATTCAAATTCAGGAACCCTTGTCAATGACCCGTACATCGCCCACATTCTTTGAACCAAGTTACAGTGATTGACTGATCTTAATATTTTAGCATTTCGAAGGTAGAGGTTCATATCAATCAGGCCACTGATTTCAGAGTATGCATAAGAATGGACAAGATGTTTCACACACCTTTCTCTCTGTGGCTTTCTCGTTTTCAAGTCCTCGGCAGCACACCAGCAGCTCGTGCAGCGCCAGACTCATGGTCTTTCAGAGGCAATGACTCCAGCTCCTCAGCTGTTTAATGGAGTATGTAGAGATCTCTGGGTCAAGTGTCTGTCTGTGTACATCCTGCTGCATCTGCTTACTGACGCATCATCGCGCGTCAAAACTATTGATCCGGCGTATAGACTTGATCTATTCAATACCGAAAATCTGCTTAAAAATCATGTGTCTGTTATGTGTCTGCTTACAGTGCTTTCTTTATCATCCGCCTCTTCAACTTTTCTTTTCCATGCGTGTCACATCAGTACCGCCTTCCAGCTCTTCTTCACTCAACTCATGCCGCTTGGGCTTCATTACTGCCATCTAAAGGACAGAGACAGTACTAGCTCATGAATATAGATTCACTTTAGCGCTGGTACAATGGTAGTCCTTTTTAGAGAATTGTATATACTCACAGTCTGTAAACAAGTAGTTTAGAAATGCTATATACAATATGACCTAACAGAAACAAATGAATAATGTGCATTTAACTTTATGAAATGAATAATTGCGCAATGAACTGAAATGAACTTTGACTTCATTTTCATGTACGGCAATTGGGGCATTTCATGCCAAAAGAAATGTGCACAACAAGGACATTCAGAATATTTCAAACTCAATTTATTTTGCATTGATACTGTTTATGTGTTGTATTTGTTTTATAGATATGGAAATACTTTTTAAAGGGGTGATAACGAAAGAAAGAGAGAGAGAGAGAGCTACTTTTTTCCCCCACTGTACACTGATGGGTCCAAAGATCCAGATAAGGGGATAACAGGCAGGGGACGGATTTAGTGAATTGGGGGCCCCAGGCAAAATATAGGAAGGGGGCCCTATACATTTGCACACATTTTCCTAGATCAACCTTGAGGTTCCATTTTGTTGTTTTCAGTGTAAGCCTGTGTGCAAAGGCTGTCTAATTCTAAACTTTAAAATGCATTTATTTTTAGTTGTTTTAACTACAAATTTAAATAAAACTGAAAAAAGAATGAAAAGGCAATTATACGTTTACACACCTAAAATACGTATATAAAGAGCATGCTCACAGATGAGAACAAAACCGTGTTGGATGAAGTGGATTAGAGCCCTGCACGGGTCTCAAATATAGGCCCCAGCCCATCTTTTTTCCCCTTTTCCCCAAAAAAAGCCTATACTAGGCTACTGTTTCAGCTATTCAAATAGTTCAGTTTTGTATGTAATGGAAAAGTGATTAAATTTTGTTTCTTTTTTTTATAAAGTACATTTAGAAAAATATTTGGAGTATTTTTTGTTCGTTAAATGTAAGTTTAGTTTTTTTTAAGTAAAGGCCATCGGCAGACAGTGATTTGATCATAGCCTATAGCCTATGTTTGATCAATTTAGCCTTCTCGAATCATCAGGACTTGCCAACCAACAGTTCAAGTATATCACAATGTTAGTTTAAATGTTTAACCTATATAAATGTGCATATCCAATCGTTTGCGGAGGAGTGGAAGCTGAAGCGCGCTCTGCAGGA